>NC_136523.1:36391436-36408936 GCF_053919585.1 Euprymna scolopes
CGCGTAATTAAAGCGATTAAAAGCGATTAAGCGAAGCCCACTATTAATTTGTTTGTAAACAAGCTGATGGTTCGAGCACTTTGCGACGGGAGGGTGTGGATTTAATACACACTCTAGGAGAAATATTTACTGCACTGATTCGTAGCCGAATGATGAGAGCTGTCGACGGTTGTAGGTTCAATCCACGGCTGGGGAAAGGTGTTTGTCTAGCCGCACTGATGAGTTGTGATACAACGAAACAGTTCTGCATGTGGATGACAATATATATATATATATATATATATATATATATATATATATATATGTATTAGATGGACACCCGGCGTTGCCCGGTCGTACAATACGCTTAAACATGATATTTTAATTTATGCAGATTGCGTATGTATTATTATAGAATCGATCCTCTATTAATCATTAATATACATTAATATAAAAAAAAATAAAATAAAAAATAATAAGGAAAATGTCATTAATCAAATTCCGTCTGTGTTTGTTTACAATATTACGTCAGCTGATATTTGGGCTTGACGATGAATGCTCTGGAAAAGTCACGTCTGATTAATGTTTACTATTTAAATATGTAAAAGAAAAAATGATTTGCGGCGATTTTAAATGGTAAATTTTTTATCGTAAATTGAACTCATTAATCAGAAAAAAAAATTTAAAATAAGACGATGAGGTACACCCGGGGTTGATCAGTCGATCTGTAGTCAAACGCTCTCTCACGATGCTCCAGTTGAAAGTGTATATGTTTATTTTAAGAAGAAATGATTTGCTTAGATTTTATTATCTTCCTTGGCCGGTGTAACGTAAAATATTCCCCTGCAAAAATTCTATTTATCGATCGAGTTTTTTTTTCGATTTTTGATAGTTATCGAATGAATTTCTGTATAAAGCGGAACCTATGAGAAAGGACTCGCACACACACACACACACACACACACACACACACATACACACACATACACACACACAAAGTGGCTTTTACATAATAGTATATATATATATATATATATATATATATATATATATATATATATATATATATATATATATATGTAATTATACGGGGGTCGTGAAATTCAGTAAATTTTCATATACCAACGAGTTTTAAGCCAAAATGTTTGCCTTAAAGATTAAGCTACAAAATTATCAAATTTTATAATTGAGCATTAATATACTGTGTAAGCAAAAACAAGACTTCAAAACATTATGTCGTTTGAAACTTTTCAAAACCAGCATTTCTTCAGACTTTATGAATAAACACACTTTTGGCAATAAAGCATTTTTTTTTTTTTTTTGAAGGGAGGGAAGGAAGGTGAATCCCTAGCTAGAAACGCTACGTTACGGAAAATCCCATTTAAAAAAAATGCTCCATTGCCAACAGTGTGCTTATTCATAAAGTCTGAAAATTTTCAAACGACATAATGCTTGAAATTGTCGAACTGGACATGGAAACAATTGTAACGTAAATTGAAATACACTTTTCGTTTCCATCAATACCTTGTTTTGAAGTCTTGTTTTTGCTTACACAGTATATATATATATATATATATATATATATATATATATATATATCATTCAAACGCTACTGTGTTTGAATATATGGTTAAGTGTCAGTTTTAGTCATTTAGAACTGCTTTAAAGCTTCACGGCTCACTCATTTTTGGAACAACTTTCAAACAATTATTACAGTTTATAGATCACCTTCTCAGCTATATTGTGAAAAAAATTACAATTTTCGTTCAGTAAAACAAAAGTTATGATGAATTTATTGGTGTTCAAAATCGTAAAAAAAATATAAGGATGTGAGCGACGTTTTTTATGACTAGTGTCCATAGCAACCACGTCGCTTACGCGACTACTTTTGCTACTAATTCACTAATGAAAGCATGAAAGGGAGATGATTGGGGAGATTTTATTGAAAGCAGACGAGTGCCGTACATTGTTACTACATAAATGTTCATGCGGGCAAAAAATAAGATTTTTACCTTATTGAAATGGTAATATTAAGGTAAAAAGCTGTAGCAAACATCTAAATGAGTATTTTAACCATAGTTCCTGACTTCAAAAAGCGAAAAATTAAAAGATACATCTGCCTTACTTTTAATGCTAGGTTTATTTATGGTGTCATTTAAATTTAATAAAAACCCTTCAAAATTTGCTGACGAGGAGACCTTGCTTATTAAAACACTATATGTAATTATTGTACGTAACTTGATGTCTACCACAATAAAAAGCATTGTTTTCCGAAACGATCGTACAGATAATTGATTTTGTTGTTGTTCCTTCTTATGAAACGGATTTTTAATTTAATTATAATTTGATTTTTAAATTTTAAATTATCAATCACATTACTTAATATTGAATTAGCTCTAGGATATTTACCTATCGAGCTTATTATATATCTAAATTACAACGAGCACTTTCTCTTTCCTGTATTTTAATTAAACTTGTAATTTCACTGTTACATTAAAATACACTCAGCTCTTTAGACTATTGTTCTAATCTACTTTAAATTATATATATATCTATATATATATATATATATATATATATATATATATGGATTCATAGTATTCATCTTGAGTGCTGAGGTGGAATTTTGCCATTTTTCCCCCTTGAGAGTCTTCACTTATAAAGGTCTGAAGGACATTCGAGGATAAGGGTTAATGAATGTAATATGATTGCGTAGTAATCCTTGATGGTGTAAGTTGAGTCAAATTTAATTATCTATGGGGACGGCTAAACAAGAACTTGTTTACATTGCATTTGAAGGTTACTATGTTGTATTCGACCGGGAAGCAGACCAGCGGAACAGTGTTCTTTGGGCGGGCAATTTGTTCATGGAATATGCGATTAGATTAAGTCACATATAGAGAGTAAGGGGAAATCGTATATAGTGGTTGTATTTCTTTGCTCATTGATATCGAATACGGTTGAAATTATTTAAATTACAAAATTACTTTGCAAATTGCGCTTATATTGAAATATGCTGAAATTATTTTAGTTATAAAAATGTCTTGCAAATTATATTAATATTGAAATATTTCCAAAATAATTCGGTTCTGGATATGACCTTAAAATATATCCGATGGTGAGGCCCCATTGCTCCGAGGTCCACTCTTACCCAAAGTGGTAGCACCTGTTAGGGTCCCAACTATGGGTTAAATAGAAACCGACTTAAAAAAAAAAAAAAAAAATTAAAAAATCGTACTTCAAAATCACCATGACGTTTCACACCCTAAGTATGGAAGAAGGTGTTATAAATAAAAAACTATACAAAATACAATTAAAAAACCTGCCGAATATATGTCAACTGAAAAGGGTTGATATGCCGTAAAAGAAAACAACCAAACCAAACCAAAATAATTCAAGTTATAAGGATATTTTGTAAATAGGGTTATTATCGAACGGATTTTTAAAACTATTTACATTTTAAAAAGCTCTTTCACATTATATTAATATCGATTTGTTTTTAAAAAAACATTTAATTTGTGAAAATACATTGCAGATTATGGTTAGATCGAATTATGTTGAAAATTTTTGAAAGTATTAAACATGATATAATTATTTTAATATCAAATTATGTTGAAAATTATTGAAAGTATTAAATATAATACAATTATTTTAATATCAAATTATGTTGAAAATTATTGAAAGTATTAAATATAATACAATTATATAAATATCTAATTATGTTGACAATTATTGAAAGTATTAAATATAATACAATTATTTTAATATCAAATTATGTTGAAAATTATTGAAAGTATTAAATATAATACAATTATTTTAATATCAAATTATGTTGAAAATTATTGAAAGTATTAAATATAATAAAATTATTTTAATATCAAATTATGGTGAAAATTATTGAAAGTATTAAATATAATACAATTATTTTAATATCAAATTATGTTGAAAATTATTGAAAGTATTAAATATAATAAAATTATTTTAATATCAAATTATGTTGAAAATTATTGAAAGTATTAAATATAATACAATTATATAAATATCTAATTATGTTGACAATTATTGAAAGTATTAAATATAATACAATTATTTTAATATCAAATTATGTTGAAAATTATTGAAAGTATTAAATATAATACAATTATTTTAATATCAAATTATGTTGAAAATTATTGAAAGTATTAAATATAATAAAATTATTTTAATATCAAATTATGTTGAAAATTATTGAAAGTATTAAATATACTAAAATTATTTGAATATCTAATTATGTTGACAATTATTGAAAGTATTAAATATAATAAAATTATTTTAATATCAAATTATGTTGAAAATTATTGAAAGTATTAAATATAATAAAATTATTTCAATATCTAATTATGTTGACAATTATTGAAAGTATTAAATATAATACAATTATATAAATATCTAATTATGTTGACAATTATTGAAAGTATTAAATATAATAAAATTATTTTAATATCAAATTATGTTGAAAATTATTGAAAGTATTAAATATAATAAAATTATTTCAATATCTAATTATGTTGAAAATTATTGAAAGTATTAAATATAATACAATTATATAAATATCTAATTATGTTGAAAATTATTGAAAGTATTAAATATAATAAAATTATTTTAATATCAAATTATGTTGAAAATTATTGAAAGTATTAAATATAATAAAATTATTTGAATATCTAATTATGTTGAAAATTATTGAAAGTATTAAATATAATACAATTATTTTAATATCAAATTATGTTGAAAATTATTGAAAGTATTAAATATAATAAAATTATTTTAATATCAAATTATGGTGAAAATTATTGAAAGTATTAAATATAATACAATTATTTTAATATCAAATTATGTTGAAAATTATTGAAAGTATTAAATATAATAAAATTATTTTAATATCAAATTATGTTGAAAATTATTGAAAGTATTAAATATAATACAATTATATAAATATCTAATTATGTTGACAATTATTGAAAGTATTAAATATAATACAATTATTTTAATATCAAATTATGTTGAAAATTATTGAAAGTATTAAATATAATACAATTATTTTAATATCAAATTATGTTGAAAATTATTGAAAGTATTAAATATAATAAAATTATTTTAATATCAAATTATGTTGAAAATTATTGAAAGTATTAAATATACTAAAATTATTTGAATATCTAATTATGTTGACAATTATTGAAAGTATTAAATATAATAAAATTATTTTAATATCAAATTATGTTGAAAATTATTGAAAGTATTAAATATAATAAAATTATTTCAATATCTAATTATGTTGACAATTATTGAAAGTATTAAATATAATACAATTATATAAATATCTAATTATGTTGACAATTATTGAAAGTATTAAATATAATAAAATTATTTTAATATCAAATTATGTTGAAAATTATTGAAAGTATTAAATATAATAAAATTATTTCAATATCTAATTATGTTGAAAATTATTGAAAGTATTAAATATAATACAATTATATAAATATCTAATTATGTTGAAAATTATTGAAAGTATTAAATATAATAAAATTATTTTAATATCAAATTATGTTGAAAATTATTGAAAGTATTAAATATAATAAAATTATTTGAATATCTAATTATGTTGAAAATTATTGAAAGTATTAAATATAATAAAATTATTTTAATATCAAATTATGGTGAAAATTATTGAAAGTATTAAATATAATAAAATTATTTTAATATCTAATTATGTTGAAAATTATTGAAAGTATTAAATATAATAAAATTATTTTAATATCAAATTATGTTGAAAATTATTGAAAGTATTAAATATAATAAAATTATTTTAATATCTAATTATGTTGAAAATTATTGAAAGTATTAAATATAATACAATTATTTTAATATCAAATTATGTTGAAAATTATTGAAAGTATTAAATATAATACAATTATATAAATATATAATTATGTTGACAATTATTGAAAGTATTAAATATAAAAAAATTATTTTAATATCTAATTATGTTGAAAATTATTGAAAGTATTAAATATAATAAAATTATTTTAATATCAAATTATGTTGAAAATTATTGAAAGTATTAAATATAATAAAATTATTTTAATATCAAATTATGTTGAAAATTATTGAAAGTATGAAATATAATAAAATTATTTGAATATCTAATTATGTTGAAAATTATTGAAAGTATTAAATATAATAAAATTATTTTAATATCAAATTATGTTGAAAATTATTGAAAGTATTAAATATAATAAAATTATTTTAATATCTAATTATGTTGAAAATTATTGAAAGTATTAAATATAATAAAATTATTTTAATATCAAATTATGTTGAAAATTATTGAAAGTATTAAATATAATAAAATTATTTGAATATCTAATTATGTTGAAAATTATTGAAAGTATTAAATATAATATAATTATTTTAATATCAAATTATGTTGAAAATTATTGAAACTATTAAATATAATAAAATTATTTTAATATCAAATTATGTTGAAAATTATTGAAAGTATTAAATATAATAAAATTTTTTCAATATCAAATTATGTTGAAAATTATTGGAAGTATTAAATATAATAAAATTATTTTAATATCAAATTATGTTGAAAATTATTGAAAGTATTAAATATAATAAAATTATTTTAATATCAAATTATGTTGAAAATTATTGAAAGTATTAAATATAATAAAATTATTTTAATATCAAATTATGTTGAAAACTATTGAAAGTATTAAATATAATAAAATTATTTCAATATATGTTTAAAATTATTGAAAGTATATAATATAATAAAATTATTTAATATATGTTGAAAATTATTGAAAGTATTAAATATAATAAAATTATTTCAATATATGTTTAAAATTATTGAAAGTATTAAATATAATAAAATCATTTAATATATGTTTAAAATTATTGAAAGTATTAAATATAATAAAATTATTTAATATATGTTGAAAATTATTGAAAGTATTAAATATAATATAATTATTTTAATATCAAATTATGTTGAAAATTATTGAAAGTATTAAATATAATAAAATTATTTTAATATCAAATTATGTTGAAAATTATTGAAAGTATTAAATATAATAAAATTATTTGAATATCTAATTATGTTGAAAATTATTGAAAGTATTAAATATAATGAATTATTTTAATATCAAATTATGTTGAAAATTATTGAAAGTATTAAATATAATAAAATTATTTCAATATATGTTTAAAATTATTGAAAGTATTAAATATAATAAAATTATTTAATATATGTTGAAAATTATTGAAAGTATTAAATATAATAAAAATTTTAAATATCTAATTATGTTGAAAATTATTGAAAGTGTTAAATATAATAAAAATATTTTAATATTAAGTTATGTTGAAAATTATTGAAAGTATTAAATATAATTATTTTAATACCAAAATACGTTGAAAATTATTGAAAGTATTTAATATAATAAAATTATTTTAATATCGAATTATGTTGAAAATTATTGAAAGTATTAAATATAATAAAATATTTTTAATATCTAAGCATGTTGAAAATTATTTAAGGTATTAATATATACCAACAAATTATGTTAATACCGAAATGTGTTTAAAATTATTAGCAGTGTGGAATATAATAAAGATTATGCTAATATCAAAATATATTGAAAATTATTGAAAGTCTTATATAATATATCAACAAATAATGTTAAAATCGAAATGTGTTTAAAATTATTGAAAGTATTAAAATAGATTAAAATTATTTCAATATGGAAATATGTTGAAAATTATTGAAAGTATTAAAATAGATTAAAATTATTTCAATATGGAAATATGTTGAAAATTATTGAAAGTATTAAGATGTATAAACACATTATTTTAATTATTTTTATTGGGATTCATTATTGATATGCGTATATTTATGTTAATTATTATTCTCATCTTTCATAATTGTAGTTTCTCTGACCTTCGTCAGGGGGTATTATATCGAATGAGGTTGCAATTATTCAAAGTATTAAAATATATGAACAAATAATGTTTAGATCGAGTTATTTTTAAAATTAATGAAAGTATTAAAAATACAAACAAATCATATTAAATATCAAAATATGTTCAAATTTATTAAAAGTACCGAATATATGGACAAATTATGTTAATATCGAAATATGTTGAAAATTATTGAAAATACTTAAATATATCCACAAATCATTTTAATATCGAAATATTTTGAAAATTATTGAATATATTAAAATTTATAAATAAATTATTTAATATCAAAATATGTTGAAAATTATTGAAAGTACTGAAATATATCAATATTTTTTAATATCAAATTAGGTGAAAATTATTGACAGTATTAAATATATTAACGAATATTTTAATGGTAGTGAAAGTATTAAATATATTAAGGCATTGTTTTAATATCGAAATATGTTGAAAATTATTGAAAATACTTAAATATATCCACAAATCATTTTAATATCGAAATATTTTGAAAATTATTAAAAGAATTAAAATTTATAAATAAATTATTTAATATCAAAATATGTTGAAAATTATTCAAGGTACCAAAATATAATAAAATTTTAATATAAAATTATGTTAAGAATTATTGATAGTATTAAATATATTAACGAATTATTTTCATATCGAAATATGTTTAATGTTATTAAAAGTATTAAATATATTAATGAATTGTTTTAATATCCAAATATGTTAAAAATTATTCAAAGTATTTAAAAACGTAAACTTATTTTAATATTGAAATTATTAAAATATATGAACAAATTATTTTAATATTGAAATATGCTTAAAATTATGTAAAATATTAAAATATATCAATTTATTTTAATATCGAAGTAAATTAAAAAAAAGTGTTAACATATATCACAAAATTCTTTTGATATCGAAATATGTTGAAAACAATTAAGCATATTATTCTACTATCGAATTATGTTGCAAATTATTAAAAAATATTCGAATATATCAACAAATTATGTTAAAATCAACGTATAATTCAAATATATTTGAATTACAATAACACATTTAAAATCATATTAATATCGAAACATGTTAAAATTATTTTAATCAGTAAAATGCATGGAAAATTAAGAATATATTCAAACACGATGCAATTGGTTGAAATTATATAAATACGATATTATTTTTCGTATGCAAATATGTTGAAAATTTTTCGTATGCAAATATGTTGAAAATTTTTCGTATGCAAATATGTTGAAAATTTTCGTATGCAAATATATTGAAAATTTTTCGTATACAAATATGTTGAAAATTTTTCGTATGCAAATATGTTGAAAATTTTTCGTATGCAAATATGTTGAAAATTTTTTGTATGCAAATATGTTGAAAATTTTTCGTATGCAAATATGTTGAAAATTTTTCGTATACAAATATGTTGAAAATTTTTCGTATGCAAATATGTTGAAAATTTTTCGTATGCAAATATGTTGAAAATTTTTTGTATGCAAATATGTTGAACATTTTTCGTATGCAAATATGTTGAAAATTTTTCGTATGCAAATATGTTGAAATTTTTCGTATGCAAATATGTTGAAAATTTTTCGTATGCAAATATGTTGAAAATTTTTTGTATGCAAATATGTTGAAAATTTTTCGTATGCAAATATGTTGAAAATTTTTCGTATGCAAATATGTTGAAAATTAAATTAATGACGAAATACACCGAGATTTGCAAATTATTTTAATGTCGAAATGGGTTGCGAATTACTTGATAATTTTCCAATATAGTAAACAAAATACGAAGTTGGAAAAAATAACACACAACAAATAACTGTTACCAAATGCAAGATAATTACCTACCTGGGTAAGTATTTTGTGTTTTACATATTTAAAAGGAACATGATTAACTTAAAAGTAAGTGCAGTTTGAACATTTTTCGTTTTAGAACGAAAAATAAAACAGTGGTATCCTTAAAGATATAGTCGAGCCCTATAATCGTTCAAAAATCGAAAATTAAACTAAATACTATGACAGAAACACATCCAATGAATGTCAGCAATCGTGCAAAAATGTAATGTTCTATAATTAAACATTTAAAAAGATTTTTTATATTTCTATACTTCTACAAATGAAAAATAAAATATATAAATTATTTCATTGGAATTCATTATTGAGATGAGTATTATTTATTAATTAATTTATTTATTTATTAATTTATATTTATTGCGGACTATTATCCTCATATTTTCTTGGTTGTTTCACGACGTTTCGACCAACTATTCCTCTGGCCTTCGTCAGGTGGTAACCGCGACGAAGATAGAAACTCCAAATATCCTAACTGCATTCTCAGCAATTACTGTCATCCATAGTAGTTGTCGTCTCACCACAGTTTTTTTGGTGAAGTAAGCCTCTGGTCGGCTTTGAGTTGGATTGAAACCGCTATCTTCAGACAATTCTCCCTGGAAACGTATCGCAAAAACGAAAACAAATAACATTTAAGTAAATCGCGATATATCCGAACAGTCGTGCGAGATGGACGAGCAGGTTAAGGGTTTGGGCTCATTACCGTGGGGTCCCGATTTCGAATCTCGCTAGGTTCAGCCCCTCTGATGAGTCGTAAATAACGAAACACGTGTCAGTGGATGATTATATTTTAAAAACAAAAACTCATATGGGGGTACGAAATTGGTTAAAGGGAAAATTATTCCTAACTCGCATTTAGGTAAAAATGCACTTTCGTAAATAATTTAATTCATTGAAAACATATCACAAAAACAAATAACGTCTATATATATATATATATATATATATATATATATATATATATATATATATATATATATACTAGCAAAAGTACCCGTCGTTGACTGGGTTCAAAAACAGCCTACAGAAAATGGACTCTGATTTATGAAAGTATGATAGGTTATAAAAAGAAAGGGTTGTAAAGAGATAGCTTCGAATTTGGGGGTATCAAAACCAACGCAAAATATGATGAAAGTAAAAATAAAATAGATAAACCCCATAATTTATTATACCATACCTGTTCACACTGAAACACTTATCACAATATTCTGTGGATCTATATTAAAAAACCTTGTTAAACTTTGTGGCATATTTCCATTCTATGGAGGTCAGGTGCGAACGAACACCCCATAATTTTATTATACCATATTTCTTCAAACTATAACATAATTATCAAAGTATACTTACACAGATAGATATGAAAAGTCTTTATTAAAGTTTGTGCCTATTTCCATTCTATGGAGGCCAGGCGCGAACGCAGAACCCACAATTTTATTTTACCATCCCTATTTAAGTTAAAACATACTTATCAAAGTATTCTTATGTACATCTATATCAAAAACCCTTGTAAACGGGGTTTTTTTCCATTTTCAAATTTTTTATTTCCATATTTTGTGGACCAGGTGCGAACGCAGACCCCACAATTTTAATGAACCACCGTTCTGCCAGATCAAACATACCCATTCCTGTGTCTCGATACATCTTCTATCGTTATATGTGATCAGTTTTCTATAATAGGCAACCATATAGGAGCCTATTCGTGACCAGACACACACACACACACACACAGACGTTCAGCTTTATATTATAGATATATATACATACATGAAAACGTAAAAGATTCCATATTCCAAAAATAATATATTTAAGTAAAATATTTTTTAGTGTACACAAGTGAGAATTTACTTTTATCTAAAAAAAAATCATATTTTACTTGGTATATGTTTTTTTAATAATATTCATATTTATGTGTGTGTGTGTGTGTGTGTGTGTGTGTGTGTGTGTGTGTGTGTGTGTGATGACACTTATCAACCTATATACTCAACGAATTTTTGATCTTGAGACTTGAAATTTGGTATACAAGGGAATCAGACATGTGGAAAACTTTTTAATCCGTTTTCATTTGGCAAAAAGGGCTGCTAAGGAGTTTAAACAATTTTTTTAATGGTACGTGGAAGTCGTCGGGTTTTTATCTGTTTGTCAACTGTTTCACGGATGCGCATGCACGGACGAAAAAGATGAGAGCTTCTTTATGTTAAGAATAAGTAGGTTTAGAAAACACCTTTTAAAGATCATGTCAAGCTGGTTTAATGGTTATCGTACTTGACTCCCTGTCTTTGTTTTGGTTTCGGTCTCAGCTCGAGTATATTTTTTACTTATAAGAAGTGGACTGTTTAGAAAAAAAAAGAAATAAAAATAAAAAAAAAGAATACTCGCATGCACATGTCTTAGTTTCTTTCCTTTTTTTTTTGCTGTTGTTCCCCCCCCCCATTTCATTTTAAAATTTAAATAAATAAGAATTCTGCATTAATTAAAATATAATATTTATGCATATTTTACGACCGGGCAACGTTGGGGATGGCCTGCTAGTTTTTATATATTTTGGGGATCGTCCATTCAGTTTGAACTTACCTATGGTATTATGGTATCTAATCCTATGAATCCCTAACTGTGCATCGAACGGATACCATAAGACTTAGTTCGCAGCACGTTGCCAAACAAAGGTCAATACAAAATTTTAGCCAGATCGCCCCATTAGTTGCCGAGAAAAAATGGAATAGAACAGACAGATATACAGACTAAGATAAATCTAACATATAAAACTCACTATGCCTGTATGTGTGTCTATGTGTCTCCATTTTTGTTTTCAAACTGCATCTCAACCGAGACGCAAGGTCGCGGAGCGGCGCGAGGCTGGTCGAAATGATTGCATTTTTGAATTTTTTTTTTTCGAATGATTTTTTTTTTCGAGTGATTTTTTTTTCGAATGATTTTTTTTTTTTTCGAATGATTTTTTTTTCGAATGATTTTTTTTTTCGAATGATTGCATTTTTGTGGGCCGTTTTTGAAATCACTACTATATTTTAGGTACAATATAATAAACAATAGAGGATTGGTTTTGTAATAATGAATATGAATTCTGCATGAATTAAAATATAATATTTAGGCGTAATTTACGATCGGGCCACGCCGTGCGGCCATTACCATATAGTGGGTACAATATAATAAGCAATAGAGAATTGTATTTATAATAATAAATAATCTACATGAATTAAAATATCATATTTAAGCATATTTTACAACCGAAATACTCCGTGCGACCACTACTATATATTAGATACAACATATTAATCAATAGCGAATTGGCTCTATAATAATAAATACGAAATCTGCATAAATTAAAGTTTCATATTTAAGCGTATTTTACGATCGGGCTACTCTAAAAGTATAATATAGATTTATTTATTTATTTAAATTTCGGCATCTTTAAAAAAAAAAAAAAAAAAAAAAGCTTTAAGTGACTTTGACGACTTCAAGTGTTTCTGCTGTTATACTGGTCTTTGTTGATTTGAGTCCGACGCGAGTGTAACTTCCGCGCAGGCGCAAATACGAACTTCCGATGGGGGAGAAAAAAAAACATGGTGGCTCATTGTTATTTAAGCGCGGCTTCTTTTCAATTTAATAATAAAAACAAAAAACAAAAAAGAGACACATAGTGTGAGTATTTATTGTAAGGGGTGGATTTATTACAATAGACAAGATCAAAAGGTTGGGGACCGGAAGTAAATCGCAGAGCTTTCTAAGGACTTCCTTATTTTGTGATACACTTAATTAAAATTCTCTCAGAAAATGATAAAGTGCCGTTCTTTTTAAAAAAAACTATATACAGTAGAACTCCGGGATACGTTTTTTTTTTTTTTTTTTTCAGGTGAGGAATTGGTTGGTTGTTTTTGTTTTACGGCATATCAACCTTTTTCAGGTTATTTAATGCCGAATCTAGTTATTTTGAGGAACGATTTTTAATGGAGTATATTTGTTTTTTAAGTCAGATTCTATTTAACCCATAGTTGGGACCCTAACAGGTACTACCACTCCGGGTCAGAGTGGACCTGGGAGCAATAGCAATTAAAGGGTGGCTCCACACTCCCCAAGGCCCGCAAGGTGGGGCCTCACCATCTGATATAGTTTTAGGTCATATCCAGGACCAAGGAAATTGGAATACGATGTTTTTCCGGCCTCTGGTTACGGTATTTGCCCCGCCTTACGATGTTATTTATAATGTTATTTGATTATATACATGTGTGTTATACACCGTACTGTATTTTGTTACTAATTTTTATGCCGTATCCCGGGGTTCTACCGTACAACAAAAAAATATCGATAATATTTTGTTTCATTTAAAATGGCGGAATGCAAACATATTATAAGCTATTTACAGCTTATATATTATTTAATCGAAATTCATTATTGATATGAGTTTTATTTATTGATTTTATTTATTGATTTTATTTATTGATTTTATTTATTGCGGACTATTATTCTTGTTTTTCTGAGTTGTTGCTTCACGACGCTTTGGCCTTCGTCAACAATGGATGGCAGTAATTGCTGAGAATGCAGTTAGGAGATTCAGAGTTTCTATCCCGTTGTTCTATCGTTATTTCCATGGCAAGTGCTCGTCTGAGCTCCATTCTCTGGTCACCCCCCCCCCTTCGCCAATCTTTTTCAGAAAAAACACCCGACTAGCTGAAACCACCGTCAATAATTTTCCCCACACCTTATCTGTGCCTAAATCAAAACGTAGATACCATGAACAAAGCTTCTTTCTTAGAACTGCACGCCCGTGGAACTTTGTTCCGCTTGCCTGTTTCCCTCCCGACTTCAACCTGAATGTCTTCAAGTCCAACACAAACAAATTCCTGATGAACCGGCCCCCCCCCTAAGTAATGACACCTTACCAATTCTCCAATACTATTGCTACACTAGCCCTTCGATTACTGTACACACAATAACCCTTATCCCCGAGTGGCCATTGGGCCTTAATAAGTGGTGAACTCCATGTAAAAAAAAAAAAAGAAAAATCCCGTCGCGATTACCACCTGATGAAGGCCAGCGGAAGAGTTGCCCGAAACGTCGTGAAACAACAACTAAAAAAAAAGATGAGGATAATAAATGAATAAATAATACTCATCTCAGTAATGAATTACAATTAAATAATATTTACCATTCAATACGGATCCGACAATAGAAGATGAGACAAAGATGAGGATAATAGCCCGCAATAAATAAATTAATATTTGTAGCTTCTCTTCCAATTTTCGGATTTTTAATCATGTCAAAACGCACTTTATCGCCTTTTGACAGATTGATTGTTGCTATTCCTTCTGATGAGTTAAGGGCAAAATAGATTCACCGATTGATATAATAATTCAGTGATTGATTTTGTGCCACGAAACAGATACTGTCAAGAATTGTAAATGTGAACTGAAATTATGGAATAAATTATAAGATGGTCAACATCATGAACTTTGGAATATAGACTTTTGTCATTCATTCTTTGTTTCATTTATCTATTATTTCGGAGTCTATAAGGAACGAACTCGCGCACACACACACATAGGGACAAAGTTGTATTTATATAATTGTGGAGAGGAGATTTAAAGAGTTGAATGAAAAGTTAGAGGTCACGCGTCGAGTACATTCGCCAAAATAGTTCGATATATTGCAATGGCTAATAGTGGTCTTGAGTATGACCTTAAAAGACATCCAGTGGTGAGGTCACATTTTGCTAACCAAACGCTCCATGTATTACTAACGGGACCAGTCGAAATTCCACATCGACATATTCCATATGTAATATATTGCTGCTGGGCATATTGTGCACGTTCAGCGTGAATGGAGACCCCACGATATTATTGTAGCCCTTTTGTTAAAACTGTAAAAGTATTCGTTTAAGTAATCTGGTTAATGTAGCGTCAGAATATTATTACGGTTTCTGTTACATATTTCTATTGTATGGACGCTCGGTGCAAACGGTGCTTAACGAGGGGCGTGCAATAAGTAATGCCCTTGACCCACTTCCCATAGCAGTAGAGCAACGAAACTTGGCACAGTTATTAATCTTTCTCTACGTAGGAATCACCCAAAGTTATGCATTTCTCCCATCGTTTGATGCAGCTCTGGGGACCGTTTTTGTAGAACACTCCAGGTTGGTCCTCCTACCACGACGTGACTTCAGAAATCAAGGCTGCGTCATCTGGGAAACGCTTTCCTTTCAAAAACAACTTCATGGCTGGGAAGAGGTGAAAGTCAGAGGGTGCAAGGTCAGGAGAGTAGGGAGGATAGAGGAGGATTTCATAACCACACGCCCGTGCTTCTGATCTGGCGACATGCGAGTTGTGGACCAGAGCATTGGATTTTTCAGACTACTGTTCTCGTCTTGAGTTTTAGTTTCATAATTTTTCGACCGATGTAACCTCAGGTCTTCTTGTTCACTAAGAGCCGTGCCGTAAAATCTAGTACTAAGTAAGATTCTTCTATATGTCGGTTAAAAGTCCACTTCTCCTTACAGATAACACTCAGAATACAATAATACGAAAGCATGCAGGACTTCTACCCAGTCATGGCTGATAGAACGAGAGCATGCTACCCCCGTAGATTAAATAATGGGTTCCGTTCAAAATTCTGTACAGGTTCCCGAGTTTAACAGAAAGATTTCAAAATTCGCTACAGGCTTGTAGAACATTCTTCTGAATTTTTGAGATGAGGATAATTTTTCTAAACTACTGTTCGCATCTTATCGCAACGTTTTTGCCGGTGTAACCAGACAAGCGCTTGTACTACGAGGCTGACTGAAGGCACGATGACTGGGTCATTCAAACGCTCCCCTCTGTGTGTGTATGCGTATATGTGTATGTGTCTGTGCGTATGTATGTGTGTAGGTCTGTGCGTGTGTGTGCGTGCCTATATGCGTGTATGTGTGTGTATGTGTGTGCGCGTTCGTGTGTGTGTATGCGTGTGAGTTTATGTGTGTGTGTGTATATGTGTGCGTGCGTGTATGCGTGTGTACGTATGTGCGTGCTTATGTGTGTGTATGCGTGTGTATGTGTGCGTTTGTGTGTGTATGTGTGTGTGTACGTGTGCGTGTATGCGTGTGCGTGTATGCGTGTATGCGCATGTGCGTATGCGTCTGTGTGTGTAAGTGTGTGCGCGTTCGTGTGTGTGTGTGTGTGTGTGCGTGTGTGTGTGTGTGTAAGTGCGTTGATTAAAGAATCCGATTTCTGTCGGCTGCATCGTAGAAGGGTTGGGGATACAAATGATTCAACCGATATCCAATCATTTCAACCCCCCCCCCAAAAAAAATGACAAAAAATAAACGACAAAAACAAAATATGAATCTGAATTTTTTTGATGATGATTGATAATATACATTTTTTGGATTATTTGAACTACTGTTCTCATCCTAAGTATTATTGTCGCAACGTTTTGACCGATGTAACCTGACAAGCCCTTGTACAGAGAAGCTGGAAACACTCCAGGATTATGCACAGTGCTTAATTCAAACTCTCTTCTGTGTGTGGGGGGGGGTGCTCTCGCAAGTGCGTTGACCGAAGAATCCTGTTTCTGCTGCGATACGACGGGTGCCGGCGTGTCCATTCTTCTGCAGCTGCATCGGGGAAGAGATAGGGGTACGAATGACTCAACCGATCTCCAACCC
>NC_136523.1:36418936-36558936 GCF_053919585.1 Euprymna scolopes
ATGAGCCCAAATGCCTGAAGGAGTATCTATACAAAGATGATGTTACAGAGTCTTAGCTTTGTACGACAGCTAAGTCTCTCTCTCTCTCTCGGTTCAAAATGTTGAGATCCAGCAACAAGCAAGAGCAAGATAGCCAGCAACAAATTAAACTGCAGACCAGCTTAATGCGGGTACTGGTCTCCCGCTTTATGGTTTCTTAAATCAGAGAGTTGCTTCTCCTAGAAAGGTTGCCTTCACCACGGCTTACGGGAGCCCTCTCCACCCCAATACACATATACACACACAAATATACACGCATGCATACATGCATACAAACATACATACATACATACATATACATATATATATACACCAATATATGTACCAAGCAATATATATATATATATATATATATATATATATATATATATATAATCTTAAAGATACCCCTTTACACGGAACAGACAAATACATTTTCAAACAGTTAGGATTAAATTGGTAACAACTTGCACAGGTGTTTCGGCTAAATGTTGGCATACAAGTATATAATAGTTCATTAATCAAAATTTTGCACAACTGTACAATATCATCAGCGCATAGAAAAATAGAATTCTTCAGTTTCCAAATCCTATGAATAAGATTCTTTTATTCACATGGTAGATATTCACTTTTTATCCACGCCATATATGTAATGCGTCAAGCAAATATCATCAACATTTTATAATAAAATGCACCTGTCTTGTCAGTTGGTCCCAACAAAAGCCTAACATTTTCAAAATGAGCATCTGTTCTTTTGTAAAGTGATGTCTTTAAGAAATATTTATAGCTCTAGTATTGCGCTGTTGAGCTATCCTGATAAGAACTTTGCGTAATTTACTTATCTGCAATTACTATCCGAAGTAGTAAAACTATTTATTGAAACACACAGTGTGTCATAAAAGACAGAAAGGAAGAACAATTAAACGCGAGAAGAAATAAATAAATAAGTCGAGATTTGCCGGTTTCGTTCTTTGATCCACTATCTAAATAAAAATATGTCTGTTCTTATCTTTGCTATGATTATTTCACGAACTTGCACGAAGTTTTACGAAGTTTTCTTTATCTTTTGTAGGGATTTCTCCGTCTTTAAAGAGAAGTCGTCACACGATATCGCCGATGCTTTGTTATCGCTAAAGCACGCCGTCGTCCGGCCACAACTGAACGGTCAGTTGGCGCCTCTGTCGCCCCCGATCCAACACATTCAACAGCAAGGCGTCGGACCAGGACAGATGAACGCCCAATCATCTCCGCCAATCAACTACACTGTTAATCATCATCACCACCATCCACATCAAACCCAACACGTCCTGCCGCCAGGATACACGGGTACAACAACCGCTCAATACTCCCCAGCATACCCGGATCCTCAAAACCAGAATACAGCAGCGCAGCCCCAAACGAACATGTTCCCGTCAATGAGCGTTAACGTTTCTATGAGTATGAACGTCGGAGTTCCGCCAACTCTCGCACCAAATCAGTATAACACAGTCCAGCAATGGACGGGTCAGCCACAAAACCATTTAGGACAGTATAGTGGACATGCAAATCATATCCAGCCTCAGTACGGGGCTTATGCGGGACAAACTCACCCTTATACCGCTTCTTATTCGCTATCCACAGATCTACGAGCGATGGCTGATGGCAGGAACTTAATTTATAAATCCGCGGACTCTTTTAAGCAAGCATCGAGATTTTGCGGTATGAACCATTTTAAACGGACTAAATTGATGTCGGGTGGACGTCAAACACCATGTTCGCCTAATGTAGGGGGTGGCGGTACGGGTCCCGGATCGGGTGCCGGTGGGCTAAATGGAAGCGTCGGTGTCGGTACAAACCAGAACGGGCTCGGTACCGATACAGCACGCGTGAATTTGTGCCGGATCTGCGGTAAGACGTACGCCCGCCCATCGACCTTGAAAACGCATATGAGGACTCATAGCGGTGAGCGGCCGTACCGCTGCAGCACCTGCAGCAAGTCTTTCTCACAGGCGGCCAACTTGACAGCCCACATCCGGACCCATTCAGGTGAAAAACCCTTCCGCTGCCCCGTCTGCGACCGGCGGTTCTCGCAGAGTTCGTCGGTGACGACGCACATGCGTACCCACTCTGGCGAGCGACCGTACCGGTGTCGTATGTGCAAAAAGGCCTTCTCCGACAGCTCGACCCTCACCAAACACGTCAGGATACACAGTGGAGAAAAACCATACCAGTGCAAACTGTGTCTTCTCCGATTCTCACAGTCGGGGAACCTTAATCGACATATGCGTGTGCACGCCAATGCCACGTAAACACTCATATATATATATATATATATATATATATATATATATATATATATATATATATATATATATATGTGTGTGTGTGTGTGTGTGTGTGTGTGTGTGTGTGCATATATATATATATATATATGTATGTATGCGTGTGTGTGTATATATATATATATATATATATATATATATATATATATATATATATATAAATATATATATAAATATATATATATATATAAATATATATATATATTACGTTTCTGGATTTTTGAGATGCAAATTGGTTATTCGTATCCACGAGTCCGACAAGATACACATGGAGAAGGTCAGAGGTTACATCGACCGAAACGTTGTGAAAATGACACTCATGATGAGTGCAGTATACATTCAGAAATGTAATATATATATATATATATATATATATATATATATATATATATATATATATATTATGTTTCTGAATTTTTTTAGATGAGGATTGATTATTGGTATTATTTGGCTTCATCGGACTACTGTTCTCATTTGAATATCATTTTCACAACATTTCGGTCGATGTAACCTCCGACCTTCTTCAGGTTCAGAACTCCGATTTCGACAAGATAGACCGGACTGAAAAAGATCGGAAGTTACATCGACTGAAACGTTGTGAAAATGACACTGAAGATGAAGACAGTAGTCTGATGAATCCTAATAATACGAGTATATATATAAATATATATGTGTGTGTGTGTGTGTGTTGTGTGTGTGTGTGTGTGTGTGTGTGTACCGACTAATTGAAAACGGACATCCATTTTTATACTCATCTCAAAAGAAGTTGAATTCATTTATTATACAAGAGCACAATTGTTTCAGTCCATTACTGATATTTGTTTTTTTTTTATGTATATTTAGCACTGATGAGTGCCCCACTGGTATAAGATTCACAAGAAAAAAAACGTATACGCAGAAAACTATATATATATAAAAATATCAGTAAAGGGCTGATAAAAGTGTACGTTTATATAGTGAAAAAATTAAACCCTATATATATATATATATATATATATATATATATATATATATATATATATATTATACTAATAAATCCAAATATATTTGCAATGACAATTTCTTTACTGTAAAGGCATTTTTCAAGAAAAGGACTCTGTCTGTATATCCCATTTTAATTAATTAATTAATTAATTAATTAAACCATGACGTCTGTCTTGGGGATTGAACCCGCGTTCTAAATGAAAGCTGCTGTGGTCGTCATCAAATAGGTCAATATCGTTTAAGTGATGCACAGGTCAAATGCTAAACTTTCGCCTCTAAAACCATGCATTTTTTAAGAGGCAAGTAACCCCCCCCCCCCGTTACTTGTATCCGATTTATTTATTCATCGTTTCGTATGAATCAGGTTATTCTATTGCTGGCATTCGATTCCCCGATATCTTTCCAGTCGGAGTTCTTTCTAGAAAGACATCGGGTACTTATACAGGTTAGACGCTAATGTAAAATTCCAGAAAGACGACATGGTTTAAAAGTCAGTAGGGGAGAAAAAAAAATGCGGATTTCTGGACAGACTCACATACACAAAAAAAAATCCAAATATTTAAAAAAAAAAAAAATGTATTTGCTGTTTATGTTGAATCTTTATTTTATTTTATTTTACTTTACCTTTTTTTTTGCATATTTATTTACTCAATATATTAATAAAACTCGGGACTCCTTGGCTTTAAATATTTCAAGAACTTCTGAGAAATTTCTGTCATGAACCCTCATCAGCGAAAACAAGATATTTAAATTTCAGAAATGAGCGATGTTTCTGACAAAGGGGAAGGATTGCTGTTTACTGGGTTAGAATCCATGTATATTGCAATGGAGAGTAGAAAGCGGACTTAGCGTGTACTTTAAGCAACCTCGTAACTCATGCTTCCCTTTTTGTCCTTTAGTTCTCGCATTCCATGAGCGATGTTTCTGACAAATAGGGAAGAATTACTGTTTTCCCGGTCAGAATCTATCCATATAACATTTCCCGTTAGCTGTTGACCTTGAAGTGTTTTATTTAGAGGACGGGCAAGCTCCTTACATCAAGTAGCTTTATGCGTTGTCTGGAGTGATTTTTTTTCTTTTTTTTTTACATTTTCGCTCGAAACAAGACACAACACAACTTTGATGTAGGGGGCTACTATCGGGAACATAAATTGCAGGGATACTACGTAGGGAATTGAGCAGCTAGATGTCTGTTCACATTACACTTAAACTACTACGTTTGATGAGTAAGAACGACCAATAAGTTACAGAGTCGATTTGTTTTTCCTCAAGGGTATAGCCATCTATGAGAAGCTTAGGAAGAAAAGGGATACAACTACAATTGAAAGAAGCAAGCTGAATCTTTACAGGATTAAACGAAACAAGTCATTTCGTAGTTCAAACTATAAGGGATCAGGAGTCAACTTCTAGATTAGTTGCATATTTCAACCGGTTTTTTTTTATATATATTGCCTGGTTTTTATATAATTTTATATTAGCTCTCTTATGTATATCTTTTTTATACAAATAAATATAAGATATACCCATATCATCACACAAAAAGTCAGCGAGTACACAGACGTGCCTTCTTTTAGCCCAAGGGTGTCATCAGCACCAATGTTAACTTTCTGGATAATATTTTGTAGAAGGTCAATTGAGAAGAAACAGTGTTGAACCTAGAATAGAGCTCTGTGGAGCACGGGGTTTTTATTATTATTATTATTATTATTATTATTATTATTATTATTATTATTATTATTATTAACATCCCCCCCCCCCAAACAAGGCACAGTGCCACTTTCATGTAGGGGGCTACTATCATGGACATTAGTTGCCGGGATACTATAAAAGGAGTTTAGCAGCAAGATGTTTGTTCACATCACACTTGAACTTCTGCATGTCAGTACAGTTGGGGAAACAGGAACCCGGAAGGGAATTCCAAAGTCTAGTGGTTCTGGTGAAGAAACTATTAGAGTAGAAGACTTTCTTACATTTAGGGATTTCTACTGTGTGGGGGTGGGACTTTGCTGCTTGTTGGGTTTGTCGGGGGTATTTTCGTCGAGGAGGTATAAGGACTTGTAGTTCGTCAGAGTATTCACCATTAAAATACTTGTAAAACAGGCAGAGGGATGCAACATTTCGTCGATGGGACAGAGGTTGAAGCTTAGATGACAGTTGGTGACTCTTTTGAATCCTGTCCAGGAGTGAGAGACTAGTAGCAGATGCACCCGCCCAAACTTTTTGTTCAGTTGAAACTTACATTGTAATTTTAGCTTGAATAAAGAATTTAATATCTCAAAGTGTAGTATCTGTTCCGGCAAGAAGCAAAGACCATTGTCCTTGTGGCAGTGGACTTCTGGTTCATGTAGGGACAACCCTATATATCAAGTGGCTCTCACTATCCAGCTCCCAGTTCCCACGTCTCGGGAGCTGGTCCCCTTTTCCCTCCCCCTCTCCACATTAAAAAAACGGCCTCATGCCTAATTTGCTCAGTGGGGAAGCAAATAAACACAGCCCAGCTTTTTCGCAGCAGCCGTGGCAAATATTCTTGATGTATCTGTTCTAGTTCATTTTCCTTGTGAACGTTCAGCCGAGGAGTTTGAACGAAGTACTTTCGAGTAATGTATCTTTAGTCAAAGATATTGCTGGTCGTAATTATTAAAGGAAAGGAGCTTAGTCTTGACAGCATTGAAAGTTACCATCCATGTTTCATAAAGTAACAAGGAAAAACGCCAAAAGGTTGTTATTAGCAGAGACCAGGGAAGAAGAAAAGGATAATAAGAAAAATCGACTTGGGAATTTTAAGTAGGAATACCCCCGGAGTGAATGTAGTATTATGGTGACTCGATTCTTGATAGGAAAAATATATGTAGAGCGACACGGATGAGTTACCCGCACACTTTTGAATGGCCTTGTGCCTTATTTGTTTTAAGATTAATGTATGTTTATCTTAAAATTCTCTAAAATGAATAAATGTTGTCAAAGGCATACAAATATTTATACTCCAAGTGTAACATCTTCAAGAACAGAACACGTTTCTGAATTTTGGAGATGAAGAATGGTTATTCTTACTACTTGAAAAAATTCAATTGTAAAAGTTATGGTTGCAGGTTCAATTCTCGGTGTGGGCGGCCGAAAACTACAATTGCGAATTACTTGACTTTTGCATTTTAAACTTTAATTCAAGCCGTTATATAAAGCATACCTTTATAAAATCAGGTTCTCTACAGTGCAATGTAGACTACAATGTGTTGTGGACTAAATGGCTGTGGCGAATCATATGAAGCTTCCTCCCGATCAATCGCAGAGGGTTCCGACTATAGCAGACTATCAATCGATTTGATTTTTAAAAAATGGTCAATTTCACCGATTTCGATGACAATAAAAGTATTGGAAGTGTGAAATATTCGTTGATCCTCATTCAATCCCGGACAACGCCGAGTGTCCCTGCTACATATAATAATAATATATCTCAGTTTTACGTACTTAAACACATCGCCTTTCCCTATTCCCTGCTATTACATATATGTAAACATAATAACGATAATAATAACAATAAAGATGACGATAATAATAATAACAGTAAAGATGATAATAATAATAATAATAATAATAATAATAATAATTGTAATAATGATAATAATAAAGGTAATAATTCTAATTATAACAATAAAAATAACAACAATAATTATAACAATAATAATAATTATAATTATAACAATAAAAATAACAATAATAATAATATCAACAATAATATAAATAAAATAATAACAATAATAATAATAATGATGATAATAATAATAATAATATAAATAATGATAAAAATAATAATAATAATAATAATGATGATAATAATAATAATAATAATAATAATTGTAATAATGATAATAATAAAGGTAATAATTCTAATTATAACAATAAAAATAACAACAATAATGATAACAATAATAATAATTATAATTATAACAATAAAAATAACAATAATAATAATATCAACAATAATATAAATAAAATAATAACAACAATAATAATAATAATGATAATAATAATAATAATATAAAAAAAAAAAAATAATAATAATAATAATGATAATAATAATGATAATAATAATAATAATAATAATAATAATAATAATATAAATAAAAATAATAATACGGCAGCTTTACATGCCGAACATATCATTACTTATATACATCGCTTTTCTCCATATTCATGATTTGATTTTCGAAAGTAGAAGAGTGTATTCTATCGTTGCTCAGTATAATACAGGGGAGAGAACTTCGAAACGATTCAAGAGGGATAACTGCAGAATATTCTGAAATCAACATACTTATTCAGGAATATATTTATTTTAAAATATGTTTGTTTCACTATAAATTCATACGAAGGTAATTTTTAAGCGCTGTCCCGATGAAAAAAAAACACTTTTTATTAATTTATTTATTTATTGTTTCGTTTATTTTTTAATTTAATAAAAATACGTTTGATAAAATAATTTTTTTAAATTTTGTTCACCTCAAAACGAATCTTTATTTTTATTATTTATTTTTCAATCTATTATTGTGTATATTATTCTAAACAAAAAACAAAAACGAAAGAAAAACTGACAATATTCAACATCCACCCATCCTTAAAAGAACGTAATATTTGACGTATGTTCTTTACGGAAAGCTTCCAAACTCTTGCCAAAAAATTATGTTTTGTTTTCTTTTCTAGTTTTTTTTTTTTTTTTCTTTAAAAATGTTCACTTCTTGTAAAAAAAATTACTTATTGGAATTCACTGATTGTATATGATGATAAAAAAAAACGGCATAAAAACATTAAAAGAGTCACTGTACAGAAACGAAAACAGTCTTGAGTCATTTTTTATCACACTTAATAGATCCAAAAGTGTGCGCGCGTGTATATATGTGTGCGCGTGTATATATGTGTGCGTCTACATATATATATGCGTGCGTGTGTATATATATGTGCGTGTGTATATATGCGTGCGCGTGTATATATGTGTGCGCATGTATATATATGTGTGCGTGTGTACATATATGTGTGCGTGTATATATGTGTGCGCGTGTATATATATATGTGTGCGTGTGTATATATATATGTGTGCGTGTGTATATATGTGTGCGCGTGTATATATGTGTGTGTGCGTGTATATATATATATGTGTGCGTGTGTATATATATGTGTGCGCGTATATATGTGTGCGTATATATATATATGTGTGTGTGTGCGTGTGTGTATATATGTGTGCGCGTGTATATATATGTGTGCGTGTGTGCATATATATATGTGTGCGCGTGTATATATGTTTGCGCGTGTATATATGTGTGCGCGTGTATATATGTGTGCGTGTGCGTGTGTATATATATGTGAGTGTGTATATATGTGTGCGCGTGTATATATGTGTGCGCGTGTAAATATATATATGTGGTCGTTTGTGTATATATATATGTGTGCGTGTGTATATATGTGTGCGCGCGTGTATATATGTGTGCGTGAGTATATATATATATATATATATGTGCGCGTGTATATATGTGTGCGTTTATATATATATATGTGTGCGCGTGTATATATGTGCGTGTATATATATATGTGTGCGCGTGTATACATGTGTGCACGTGTATATATGTGTGCGTGTGCATATACATGTGTGCCTGTGTATATATGTGTGCGCGTGTATATATATATATATGTGCGTGTGTATATATATGTGTGTGCGTGTGTATATATGTGTGCGCGTGTATATATGTGTGCGCGTGTATATATGTGTGCGTGTGTACATATGTGTGCGCGTGTATATATGTGTGCGTGTGCATATATATATATGTGTGTGCGCGTATATATATGTGTGCGCGTGTATATATGTGTGCGTGTGTATATATATATATATGTGTGTGTGTATATATATGTGCGTGTGTATATATATGTGCGCGTGTATATATGTGTGCGCGTGTATATATATATGTGTGCGCGTGTATATATATATATGTGTGCGTGTATATATGTGTGCGCGTGTATATATGTGTGCGCGTGTATATATATATGTGTGTGCGCGTGTATATATATATGTGTGCGCGTGTATATATGTGTGCGTGTGCATATATATGTGTGCGCGTGTATATATGTGTGCGCGTGTATATATGTGTGCGTGTGTATATATATATGTGTGTGCGCGTGTATATATGTGTGCGTGTGTATATATATGTGTGCGCGTGTATATATGTGTGCGTGTGTATATATATATGTGTGCGCGTGTATATATATATGTGTGCGCGTGTATATATGTGTGCGCGTGTATATATATGTGTGCGTGTATATATGTGTGCGTGTATATATGTGTGCGTGTATATATATATATATGTGCGCGCGTGTATATATGTGTACGTGTGCATATATATATGTGTGCAGGTGTATATATGTGTGCGCGTGTGTATATATGTGTGCGTGTGTATATATGTGTGCGCGTGTATATATGTGTGCGTGTATATATGTGTGTATATATATGTGAGTGTGTATATATATGTGAGTGTGTATATATGTGTGTGCGTGTATATATATGTGCGTGTGTCTGTGCGATGTAAATCAATATAATACTTGCGCCAACCAGACTCAGCCATGGCAACGCGTGGCCGGACGAGTACATTTTTTTTAACATGGGGGTTACCACTTACCAAGGCCCAGGAGCTACTCGGGGATAAGGGTTATTGTGTGGAAAGTAATCAATGGGATAGTATCGTTGTAATAGTATTGGGGATTTGATAAGGTTACTTAAGGGGGCGGTTCATCAGGAATTTTTTTGTGTTGAACTTGAAGACATCCAAGTTGAATTCGGGGGGGGGGCAGGCAAGCGGCAGAGAGTTCCACAGCCGTGCCGTTCTAAGAAAGGAGCTTTGTTCATGGAATCTACGTTTTGATTTAGGAACGGATAAAGAGTGGGGAAAATTATTGACAGTCGTTTCAGCTAGTTGGGTGTTTTTCGTGAAAGATTGGCGAGGCGGGGCAGAGAATGGAGCTCAGACGAGCACTTGCTATGGAAATAACGATAAAATAGAGACAGCCTCGCAACGTCTCTTCTGTGGGAGAGAGGTTACAGAGAAAAGAAAAGGGCATCACCCACCAAGCCACGAAGCCTATTTTGGACTCTGTCAAGGCAGGATAGGCTATTTTAGCAGCTCCTGCCCAGATGTGGCAGCAGTACTTCATCCTTGGACGTACTCGGCTTTTATATCTAGTGAATAATGAAGTGGGTTTTTTTATATATAAAAATGCGTACATACGGATGGATATTCAACATACAAACATTCAAAAAAACAATATTGACTCGATTTTAGCACACATAATTTTTCTGAAAGGTGCGTACATATAGATGGATATTGATTATTTTTTTTAAATGTATGCAGTAATGTATAAGCATTCAAAGACACTATTGACCCCTTTCTGTCACACATAATACATCAAAACGTATAATCTATATATCAATTAGTGTTTGGGATGAGTGATCGGAATCGGGAATCGAAATAATCAGAACTTTTGGGGGTATCGGAATCGGAAAAATTTGCGCCTATCTTCCGATGCCAAAAACGATTCTTTTAATTGGCTTTTTTATTTATTTTTTTTTTAAAGAAAAGTCTCCTACTGCTGATAGTAATACTAAAATAATGAACATCTATTGATTTCAATCGATTTTAGTAAAACTAAAATCGATTATCATCCCTCACAAGTATATCTTTACGTTTACGAATATATCTGCACATTTAATATGTTTTTGTTTTTTTTACGGTAGTCGCGAAAAATAACAACCTCATAGTTAAATATTTAGAGATTTATAAAGAATCGGAATCGGAATGGGTAACTGTATCGGAATCGGGAATTTTATACGGAATCGGTAATTGTATCGGAATCGGAAAAAATATTGAAATCGTCCCATCCCTAATATCTATAAAAGTGAGCATCAATGTGTGTGGGGGGGGTGAGAGAGAGAGTAAGAGAGGGGGTATACTTCTGTTTCGGTAGCATTGCACGTTCAACGACATAAAATAATTGTTGTGTCTGTATCAATAACAACACGAACGCAGAAAGTAAAGGTAAAACAAATATATTAAGACGAAAAGATAATACATATTTACAAAGGTGCAGTTGTACTGCAGTTGGAAGATTGTCCGGCAGAGGGCGCGTTAAAGTCTTTCATGGAGCAACCGGCATATGCGTCTTGCCTATCCGGCGTTCGAACACAGCTCCTCGGTCTTGCTGACTTGATACCTTTATCTATATCTTGTTCACCCACGTATGCTAATTAGTGGGCGTCTCAACAACAATAATGAAAATAGATACCGAGTTTATTTTTGCACAACCGTAGACTTTATTTAAAAGTGACCGTAATGGTCTGCGTATCGAGGCGATACGGACAAAAATGTACTTACAGGAATGAAAATCAGGTGGTTATGGTTTGGAAGAAACAGATCGCGGTGGGGTATACGTCACACAGGACACGTACAGAAAAAAAAAACAAAGTCTTCAGTCATTTTTTATCACACGTAATACATCCAAACGTATAATCTTTGATGTAATATTTTGATTGCAGAAATTCCCCTCTGAACCAAAGTACCGTCGGTTTGAAACAACAGATGCCACATTCAAATTTATCATGTCTAAACTGTTAGCTAATATTGTTACATAGAGGGGTGGATTGGCACCAAAACAATTATATTACATGGATAAGAGGATGATATATTTTGCTCTGCAAATGGCACCAGATTATAAACGTATAAATTGTATGCATGTTGTTTAGCCACAGGATACGATATCGACGTGTTTACTGAGTCATGTTGTATCAGAGAGTTATCACAAGAGTATATATTACAGTTCATATTTACATAAAGATGTCATTTTCTTTATAAGAAGATGCGTCATACCTTTCTTTCTTCAAGAGTTCTTTTATCTTCACTGCTGAGCTCCGTGATGAAACATGAAATGACCGACACCATAACCAATTGAGACCTCTGTTCTTTTATTTTTTGTGTGAAACCACAGAACAACACTTTATATTATTAAAATATAAATTTATTTCAGCTCTCTCAAATGGTCTTAACAAGGAGTCTGCATTTCGTGTCTACATGCTTGTTTTTTACAGCCCGCTTCCTGGCTTTTTGAAGCACATCTGCTCACTTTCAGGACCAAACTCAAACTCTCTCCTTTCTCTAACCTTCCCGACCTCTTGACCTCAATTCCGTTACGTTATCATTAAAAAGCACACATTTCTCGACGTGCGATCTTTCCACATATGCCTGTCCAAGGTTATTTTGTTTATATTTAACCTAGTTAATTTATATAAACATCCTCAGCTAAAACCACTTGCTACACTTTATTCTATAAACAATAAATAATTTCCAATATAAACTATTTTAAGAATATTACTGAATATTTATATAAGGTATCATTTTTTTATAAGAAGAATTATATACGCTTCATACCTTTTCTTTTTCCAAGGGTTCTTCTATCTTCACTGCTGAGTTCCGTGATGAAACATGAAATGACCAACACCATAACCAATTGAGACATCTGTTCTTCCTTCTTTTGTGAAACCACAGAACAACACTTTATATTTTTAAAATATAAATTTATTTCAGCTGTTTCAAATGGTCTTCACAAAGAGTCTGCATTGCTTCTTGGCTTGAACATGGGCTTGAAGCACGTCTGTTCACTTCCGTGATCAAACTCAAACACGTCGACTGACTAAACTTCCCGACATCTTGACCTTAGTTCCGTTACGTCATCATTCAAAAAGCACGCGTATCTCGACGTGCGACCTTTCCATGTATGCTTGCCCAAGGTCATTTTGTTTATTGAACCCACCTAATTTATGTAAACATCCTCAGCTAAAACCCATGGCTACACATTATTCTATAAACAATAAATAACTCCCAATAAATCTATTTTAAGAATATCAGTGACTAGATAGTTAGATAAATAGATATATAGAAGGTTAGATTGATAATAATTGATTAAACTTTTAACATTATTTTATGTAACTTTAAATCTACAACAGTGTAGTAAATAATGGGCAATCAACAATTCCCCCACTATCCAACAATCATGAGGTTGTTTGCTCAGCAACTGAGAAGGCTAACTGGCTTGCCAAACGGTTTGCCTCCAACTCCACACTGGACTCTGCTAACCACCCCCTCTCTGACTTTCCTTTGCAGACAGACGCCATACTAGATGATCTGAAAATCACTCCTCCTCAGGTGCATGCTATCATAAGAAAGCACTGCAAAAGCATGTGGACCTGATCTCATCCCGGCTGTGCTATTAAAAAAGTGCGGCGCCGAAGAGCTCCAGTTCTCTTCAAACTTTACAACAAATTCCTTAATGAATCTTGCTTTCCTGCCTGCTGGAAAACTGCTTCTGTAATGCCAGTTTTCAAGAATTCTGTCGAAAGAACTGACCCAGTAAATTATCGCCCCATTAGCCTCCTTCCACTTTTCCACAGCAGACATTCTAACTGTAACCTCAGAACGTATATACCGGACACGGAACAAAGCGGGGGAGGGTAGAGCGGTAGCTCTAGATATATCTAAGGCTTTTGACAGGATATGGCATGAGGGTCTTCTCAAGAAAATCAGATCATACGGCATCACTGGAAGAATGCATAACATAATTAGATCCTTCTTGGATAAAGGAAAAATCCAGGTTGTCCTTGACGGTCGTACATCTAAACAATATGATATAAATGCGGGAGTGCCTCAGGGGTCTATCCTTGGATCTCTGCTATTTTTAATATTCATAAATGACCTCCCTGACAAAATTGTCTGTGAGATGGGTATGTATGCTGACGACACCACGCTCTATAACAGACACGACAGGAAAACAAATGAACACATATCTAAAGAAATGGCAGAAACACTTGAGGATGACCTCCAATCCGAAGTGGAATGGGGACAAAAATGGATGGTCACCTACAATGCTGTCAAGACTAAACTTGTTTCCTTTAATAACTACAAGAACCCTCCCCTACCGCCAATAGCAATGGGCAATGACTCTTTATCTGAAAGTACATCTGTTAAACTCCTCGGCCTAACGTTTACAGGAAACATGAGTTGGAACAATTACATTGAGAACATTGCCAGGGCTGCTGCCAAGAAGGTGAGTTCTCTCTACTGTGCTAGAAAGCTACTAAGGCCTGAAAGTATCCTGTACCTCTATAAGGCCACCATTCGCCCATGTATGGAGTATTGTTGTCATATTTGGGCTGGTGCATCTGCTACTAGTCACTCCCTCCTAGACATGGTTCAAAAGAAAGTCGCCAATCTGATAGTTAAACTTCAGCCTCTGTCCCATCGACGAAATGTTGCATCCCTCTGCCTGTTCTACAAGTACTTTAACGGAGAATGCTCTGACAAACTGCAAGCACTTGTGCTCCCACGACGTAAATACTCCCGACAAACCCGACAAGCAGCTAAATCCCACCCCTTCATAGTAGAGATCCCTAGATGCCTTCTACTCCAGTAGTTTCTTCCCCAGAACAGCTAGACTTTGGAATTCCTTTCCCCGACTGCACTGACATGCAGAAGTTCAAGTGCTACGTGAACCGATATCTTGCTGCCCAACTTCCTACACAGTACCCCTGATGCTTATGTCCCCCGATAGTAGCCCCCTACACCAAAGTGGCAATGTTCCTTGATTGGGGTGAAAATGTAATTTTAAAAAAAGCCATTCTAGGCACATTTAGTCGTTATAATAAAATCCTACATTACATCCTAGGAGCAACATCACTATAATCGCAACCACCTTTAGAGGAAGCAGTTCCTATTTTTTCTTCTAAATAACAAACCCTCCTACCTGCCCCAGTCAACACAGTCGACATATATTTTTATTATTTATTACATTTTCACCCCAAACAAGGTGCATTGCCACTTTGATGTAGGGAGCTACTATCAGGGACCTAAGTTGCAGGGGGACTATGTAGGGCGTTTAGCAGCAAGATGTCTGTTCACATTACACTTGAACTTCTGCATGTCAGTACAGTTGGGAAATCAGGAAACTGGAAGAGAATTCTAAAGTCTTGCAGTTCTGGGGAAGAAGCTATTTGAGTACAAGGGTTTCTTACATCTAGGGATCTTGACTCTGTAGGGGTGGGACTTGCTGCGTGTCTGGTTTGTCGGGGTATTTTCGTCGAGGGGGTACAAGGGCTTGTAGTTCGTCAGAGCATCCACCATTAAAATACTTGTAAAACAGGCGGAGGGATGCAACATTACGTCGATGGGATAGGGCTGAAGCTTAGATGACAGTTTGATACCTCACCCTTATTAACTGCATCTTAAACTCATAGACATATCATAATCTTTCCATTTTCTAATTCAAAATTAATGAATTCTCCTTTCTCACGTTCTGCCAAATCTCATTGGCTGAGAACTGCCAATTCGTTCATTCCAAAATCTAAATCTTATTACAAAAACAAACACCCAGAAATGTTCAAATATGGCGTCACTCTCTACAACAGGCTATCGTTTTTTGTTTTTTTTAAATAAACCAAGTACAAACATATTAACCAACTGCGACACATCGAGACATGTTCATAAGCCAAGAATTCTTTTACCTTTTTTTTGCATTAAATATACCGCAGACGTTAATTATTCTTATACAGCTACGTTACCATGATAAATCTTTTGTGTTTACATGTTGTTACTAAATACTGTTTTTCGACACATCGGTACATGCAGCTAAGCCATTATTTCTTCTTTTATTTAGGCAAGATAAATCATTCTTTTTAAAGTAAAATTAACTTTTTTTCTGTGTACGTTAAATAAAAAGAACAAAAAAAGGATGAAGCGATTAATATAGCCGAGAACCGGATTTTTCTGAAACCTTACACAGTGAACTCTATTACTTCACAGTAACATTTCATCAAAACCAGAAACTGACAGTTTATATACTCTAAAATCTCCTTATCTGTGATTTTGAGACCTTTAAATTGTCTATTTGCAAAGTGTATGTGTGCGTGTGAGTGCGTGTGTGTTAGAGTGTGTGAGGGGGCGTCTGTGCGCGTGTGTGTGTGTTTGCGTGTCTGCTTGTGTGTGTTAGTGTAGGCACGTGTGTGTGTGTGTGTGTGTGTGTGTGTGTGTGTGTGTGTGTGTGTGTGTGTGTGGGTTCGCGAGTGTCTGTGTGTGTGCATGTTTTTTAAAAAGGTGGTCACCACTTATCAAGGCCCGGAAGCCACTCAGGGATAAGGGTTATTGTAAGTACAGTACGTTAGTGTGGATATTTAAAGTGTCTACTTAAGGGGGCGGTTCATCAGGAATTTGTTTACGTTGGACTTGAAGACATCCAAGTTATAGTCAGGAGGGAAGCAGGCAGACGGAACAGAGTTCCACAGGCGTGCAGTTCTAAGAAAGAAGCTTTGTTCATGGAATCTACGTTTTGATTTAGGCATAGATAAAGAGTGGGGAAAGCTTTTGACAGTGGATTCAGCTAGACGGGTGTTTTTCGTAAAAGATTGGCGAGGGGGGCAGAGATTGGAGCTCAGACGAGCACCTGCCATGGAAATAACGATAAAACAAAGATAGGCTTGCAACGTCTCTTCTGTGGGAGAGCGGTTGCAGGGAAGAGAAAAGGGCATCCCCCACTAAGCCACGAAGTCTATTTTGTACTCTGTCAAGGCAGGATAGGCTGTTTTTAGCAGCTCCTGCCCAGATATGCCAGCAGTATTCCATCCTTGGACGTACTTGGCTTTTATATAGATAGAGAATTGCATCAGTAGTGAGATATCTTCTGGAGCGGTAGAAGGATCCCACCATCTTTCCATCGACCTTGGTAACAGACTTGATGTACGTGTTCCATTTCAGATCAGGAGTGAAGGTCAAACCCAGAAGCTTGTCAAACCGTGGGGCTTCTCCTAGACGAGAGCCATCCATTTCAATTGATGCCAGATGGGGATCGGAGCGTTGATGATGTAAAGATAGGAGTTTGGTTTTAGATGCATTAAAGGTAACTGGCCACGTCTTCCTCCACTGAATCACTCGTTCGAGATCAGAGGAGAGAGAATCAGAGAGAGCTTTGTCATTTACAGCCTTTGATGTGTGTGTGTGTGTGTGTGTGCATGTGTGTGTGTGTGCGTCCCTGTGTGTGTGCGTATGTGCGTGTGCACGTTCGTGTGTGTATGCCTGTGTGTGCATGTGTGTCTGTCCGATGCAAATCAATCTAATACTTGCGTCAACCAGACTCAGCCATGGCAACGCGTGGTCGGTGGGACCCGGCTAGTGATTAATAAAGTGATTTTTCTTTTTTTTTTTCTTTTTTCTTTTTTTTCTGACAGGTGCGTACTTACGGATGGATATTCAATTTTTAAAATGTATACAACATAAAAACATTCAAAGAACAGTATTGACTCAATTTTATCACACCTAATACATCCAAACGAATAATAAAGCTAATCAACACCCATCAAGGCCTGAAGCCTACGTGAGGATTAGGGTTAATGAGTGTATATACAGAAACGAACAAAGTCTTGAGTCATTTTTTATCACACGTAATACATCCAAACGTATCATCTATATATCTATAAAAGTGAAAATGTGTGTCTGTGAAAACACTTCTCAACCTATATACTCAACTAATTCTTTTATCTACAGGCTTGAAATGTGGCATATTGTGTATGCAGACATGCGGGGCATATTTTTTAACCGGTTTCTACCCGGAGAAAAGGGTTGTTAGGATGTAAAAATGTCAAAATTGTTTCTTGAGGGTGATCGTATTTTTATCTTTTTGTCAACTGTTTCATAGGGGTTGAAAAAAAAAATTAAAGATCGTTGCACGCTGGCCTAATGGTTATCATACTTGACTCACAGTCTTAAGATTTTGGTGTCGGTCTCAACTCGAGTATTTTTTACTTACAAGAAGTCAAATATTTAGAAAATATAATGCTCGCATGCACATGTCTCAGCTTCTGTATTAATTAAGCTATAATATTATTGCATATTTTACCGCCGGGCAACGGCGGGTGTCCTACTAGTCTAGTCTAGTATATTTATAAAGGCGAGAATGTGTGTGAGGACACTTCTCAACCTATATACTCAACGAATTTTTTATCTACAGTATTCAGGCATGTGAAAAACATTTTAATCGGTTTTCATCCGAAAAAAAGGATTGCTAAGGAATAAAAATTTAAAAATTGGTACTTAGGGGAGGCCATCGGGTTTTTATCTGTTTGTTAATTGTTTCACGACTGCACATGCGCGGTCATGAAACATGACAACTTCCTTATGTTAATAATAAGTAGGTTTTAAAACATTTTTTTTCAGAGTGTGCAAGCTGGTCTAATGGTTATCGTACTGTCTTTAGATTTCGGTTTCGATTTCAGCGCAAGTACTTTTTATTTACAAGAAGTGAACTATATATATTATTCCTTAATTGGAATTCATTTTTGAGATGAGCATTATATATATATTAATTCATTTTTATTTCGGACTATTAGTCTCATCTTTATTAGTTGTTGTTTTTCATCTTTTATTGGTTTGTTTATTCACAACGTTTCGGCCAACTAATTCCTTTGATGAAAAACAACAACTAATAAAGATGAGACTAATAGTCCGAAATAAAAATAAATTAATATATATAATGCTCATCTCAAAAATGAATTCCAATTAAGGAATAATATATATATACTAATCGGTACGGACCCGACTATGGAAGATCAGATAATAAATAAACGTGGATTTATAAGATCAAAGAATCCAACCTTGATCGCCCTTCGGGGCCCGTGGCGCAGTTGATAGAGACGTTGAATCTCTACGGTTCCAGATGAGCATTGTCTGAAGATAGCGGTTTCAATCCCACCCAAAGCGTGCCAGAGGTTAATTGGCCAAAAATGTGGTGAGACGACAACAACTACGGATGGCAGTAATTGCTGAGAATGCAGTTAGGAGATTCGAAGTTCTTATCCGTTGCGGTTACCACCTGACGAAGGCCAAAGGAATTAGTTGGCCGAAACGTTGTGAATAAACAATCCAATAAAAAAAAGATGAAAAACAACAACTAATAAAGATGAGACTAATAGTCCGATATAAAAATAAATTAAAGAAGTGAACTGTTTGAAAAAAAACATAATAATCGCATGCACATGTCTCGGTTTCTTTTCGTTTTTTACTTGAATTTAATTTTAACGTTTGATACCTACAGTATTTCTGTTTATAATATATAAAAAATCTGTATTAATGAAAATATAATATTTAGGCGTATTTTACGACCGGGCAACGCCGGGAAGCCTGCTAGCATATATATTTTTTTTTCTGAAAGGTGCGTACATAGAGGGATATTCAATCTTGAAATGTACAACATAAAAACATTCAAAGAACAGCATTGACTCATTTTATCACAAGTAATACACGCACACGTACACTGAATAATCAAGTGTTTTTTTTTCTGAAAACATTCATCAAGGCCAGAAAGCCACTCAAGGATAAGGGTTAATGTAGTGTATGGCGGCTACCGAGCGTGAAAAACGTTTATGGTGAAAATTGAGTAGAATGGTTATTTAAGTATACGGCTCTACAAAAATTTGTTTGCATTGGTCTTGAAGACGATTATACTGTAATCAGCTGGAAAGCAAGCCAGCGGAACAGAGTTCCACAGACGAGCTGTTCTACAAAAGAAAGCATTGTTCATGAAATTTGCGTTTTGATTTAGGCACAGCCAGAGAGTGTGGAAAATTGTTGATAGTGGTTGTAGCTAGACGAGTGTTTATGTAAAGGTTTGACAGGATGGGACGACGGATTGACGCTCAGAGGATCACTTACTATGAAAATAACGAAAGATGGAAAAAGAGTTTGCGGGTAAGAGAAAAGGGCATCCACATTTTTAAAATGTATGCAACGTATAAACATTCAAAGAAAAGTATTGACTCGTTTTTATCACACGTATGATGAAAAACAGTGTTTCTTTTTTTTTGTTGTTTTTGTTGTTGTTTTTTGTTGTTGTTTCTTTTTTTGTTTTTTTGTTGGTTTTTTGTTGTTTTTTTCTTTTTTTGTTGTTTTTTTTTGTTGTTTTTTTGTTGTTTTTATTTTTTTGTTGTTTTTGTTTTTTGTTGTTGTTTTTTTATGTTTTTTTGTTTTTTTTTTGTTGTTTTTTGTTGTTTTTTTTTTTGTTTTTTTTTTGTTTTTGTTGTTTTTTTTGGGGGGGGAGTTGTTTTGTTTTTTTTGTTTTTGTTTTTTGTTGTTGTATTTTTGGGTTTTTTGTTGTTTTTTTTGTTTTTTTTTGTTGTTGTTTTTTGGTTGTTGTTGTTTTTTTTTGCTTTTTTGTTTTGTTGTTTTTCGGTTTTTTGTCGTTTTTTTTTTTTGTTGTTTTTTTATGTACGTAGATTACTGTTTTCAGATATAATAAATAGATAAATAAATAAATAAATAAATAAATAATATTATTTGTTTACGTCCAAATAAAAATATGGGCGATTTCCTACGAAACTCGATCTTCAAGGTGAAGGCGCTAAGGTAACCGTATCATCGTTTAAAAAAATCAACAACAACTCTACTTACATACGGATGGATATTCAATATTGAAAATGTATTAAAAAAAAACGTAAAGCCATTAACATAATAACGTCTTCCGTCACATTTTATCACACGTAAATCCAATAATAAAGTTTGTTTTTCTGAAACATATTCATATTCAAAATGTATATAACGACGTAAACACATTAAAATAAACAAAGTCTTGATCATTTTTGAAATAACAAAACCAATACACACACACACACACACATACACACACACACACACACATATATATATATATATATATATATATATATATATATATATATATATATATATATATATATATATAGGGTGATCAAAAAAAACAACTCTAATTAAGCCCCGTTTCTTACTGTTTTGTTCGAATGAAATGAAACTTTGGGCATAACTAGTTTATTATATTCAAAACATCACATTAAAACACTCGGGTCTTTAGCATTTTTTTTCTCCGTTCTACAGCATATGTTCTAGATGGCCTCTTTTGTTTTTTGGGGGGTCACCCTGTATGTATATATATATATATATATATATATATATATATATATATATATATATATATATATACAGGTCACTGGAAACGTATGTTTTTAGAATGCTCCTTGCGGTAAGGGATAGGGAGTTAGAAAGGCACTCTTTAAACCAGCTTAAGATGCTGTTTAGTTTGTTGTTATTTGTTTATATTTTACTTTAAATTTTCTTTTAGTTATTGATTTTGAATTGCTTTTCTTTTTATTTCATTGCCCTCATGCTACCGTGGAGTCCTGAACACCGTGTGTTTGCTTATGACATTTACGTGAAAAATGATGAATCAAAAACGCCTTTTCACCCCCGTGACTCACAATATATATATATATATATATATATATATATATATATATATATATATATATATATATATATATACTTATTTGTAGTATTCCGAATTTTACTAGGTTTACATAATTCAATAATCGTTCATACACCAATAAATTTTAAGCCAAAAAGAAATGACTTAAAAAGTAAGTTACAAAATGATCATATTTCATAATTGAGCAATCATATACTGTTTTAATAGAAACCAAGACTTCAAAGAATGGGTTGATAGCAACAAATAGTGTATTTCATCGTTAGTTAGAATTATTTCAAGACTATTTGGACAAATTCAAACATTATGTCGTTTGAAAATTTTCACAAGAACAGCCTTTCTTCAGACTTATTGAATAAAAAACACTTTAGCAATAAAACATTATGGAAACCATTTCCCTTATAAGGAAAAAAACAAGCGAAAATATTTTACCTATATTGCATCCTTGGAAAGTATTTTTTTAAAGATTTATATATTTATCTATTTTTGTATCTCCATTTAAAAAAGATTTCAGACAAAATATCATATATATATATGCCAAAACGTTTTCTTCTTAAATGATGGGCAATTATGCAAAATGTATGAATAGAATTCAACGTAATAGTGAAATGAAATCAATCATATAATAAAGAACAATAAAAATTAATTGATTAACGTTTGCTTTTAATAATAATAATAATAATAAATTACACTTTATGTAGTCGCTCGCATATCCATTACTGAGTATATTAAAAAGTTCGTTTTAATAATTTTTAAATAGAAAAGGTAAGCTTTTATTGATGTCAGAACGAGAATAATTCAACTTTAAAGGTATATATATATAAGATGGCCACCCCTTTCCAAAGAAACGGGTCCCTTTTTGTTGTCTTTTCTTCAATTATTCACCAATCACCCCTATTTAGCAAACGCAGTTAGATCTTTATGAGAGTTACTTCAAGGTTTTGTTTAGGATTGATTTAGTTTGCTTTAGGTCTGGTTTAGTTTGGTTTAGATCCGGTTTAGTTTGATTTAGGTTTGGTTTAGCTTGATTAAGGTTTGATTTAGTTTGGGTTAGGATTGGTTTAGTTTGGTTTAGAATTGGTTTATTTTTGTTTAGGATTGGTTTAATTTGATTTAGGTTTAGTTTAGGATTGGTTTAGATTGGTTTAGTTTGGTTTAGTTTGGGTTATGTTTTGGTTTAGGCTTTGTTTAGTTTGGTTTAGGATTGGTTTAGTTTGGTTTAGGATGTTTTTAGTTTCATTTAGGTTTGGTTTAGTTTGGGTTAGGATTGGTTTAGCTTGGCTTAGGTTTGGTTTAGTTTGGTTTGGGATTGGTTTAGGGTTGGTTTAGTTTGGTTTGGCATTGGTTTAGTTTAGTTTAGGATTGGTTTAGTTTGGTTTAGGTGGATTTATGGCATATCAACCATCTATGGATTATGCAATGCCGGATAAAGTTGTCAAATATAATTATACTAGCGGGGGTACCCGGCGTTGCCCGAGTGTTTGCTTCCGGGACGGGGGGGTTAAAAAATGTTATGGTAGGTAAGTAGGAAGGATCAAACCCGGAGTCATGAGTAAAAGTAGGAAAATAAAGTGTGAAAAAAAACAACATCTGCAACGTTAACAGTTCGGCCACCAAGAAAAGTCCATTCCAGTTGTTTAGGAAAAAAAAACGACTACGGTAGGTCGGCGCGAACGTGAAAATATAATGTGAATTGTCCAGCACGCTAGCCACTACGCCACAGAGCACTGCAGCTTAGTTTAGTGATTTTAAATAACTTCACATGAAAGAACTACGAAGCCAAACCGGTGTTCTCTTCTCAACTGTTCCTTGTGAACGATCCCAAACGGTGTTAAGTGGTGGCAGGGGGAGGAGGAATTTATAAGAGAGAAAATATTTTACCACTTCCATTGATCTTAACCGATTTTGGCTGTGACTTCTCAGCAGAAAAAGTATAGAAATCTAAGATTATCGAGGAATTTGAGAAATAATAAGCCTATAACACACCTCAGATATTGTTCTGCCGTTTGTGCATATTATATTTGCATGAAATATCTTGATTTTTAATCCTATTAAGGTCAAAATCACACGGGAAAAAATGAGTTCATTTTATTTATATAGAAGAAGAGATGAATCATGATCATGGATTTTGTTTAGTCTTGAAAGACAATGGATTCCCACTATAATGTTGCGTGTTAAATAATTGTTTTGATTGAAAATGATTATTTTAATGACAGAATGTATTCAGGTTCGATAGTTATGGGTGATTATGTCGAAAGGGGATCAGTTTGAAGTCACAAAACCTTCATAAACTATCTATCTATCTATCTATCTATATATTTATCTATCTATTTATCTCTTAATCTATATATTTGTCTATCAATCTATTTATCTATTTATCTATCTGTTTATCTATCCATCTATTTATCTATCTATCTATCTATTTATCTCTTAATCTATATAATTGTCTCTCAATCTATCTATCTCTCTATCTATCTATCTCCTAATCTACCTATTTGTCTATTTATCTATCTATTTATATCCCGATCCATCGTCTTACCTATGTATCTGTGCATCTTTTTATGTGCCAATCTATTTGTGTATCTAACTATTTATCTATGTATTAGTGTATCTATATATACGGCACAATCACGTTGACACACCGGTTCCCGTCAGATCTTCGAAGTTAAGCAACATTGATCCTGGCTAGTACCAAATGAGTGTTTAGCATACACGAAGAAGTACTGGCGTGGAGGAATTGGTGCACAATAATGTAAAATACCCTAAATAAATAAGGTACGTCATCAACAGAAACAAAATATTCTTCCGACCATATCATTCTGCACATCAAGCAGGTCACTAAGTCTATAGACAAAGATAGTGACTGCTTCATTTACTTGTGTCTGGCTTTTCCAAGATTAACTGTGAAAAAGTTGAAAGCTGGCATCTTTGACGGTCCTAAGATTCGGCAGCTCATCAGAGATACAGGGTTCGAAAGCTCAATCAGCGAAGTAGAACTAGAAGCGTAGAAGGCAATTGTTCTGGTAGCGAAGAACTTTTTTGGCAAAATACCCTAAATCAGTTGTAAAAATCTAAACAACTTTCAAAAAGTAAAAAACAAAAACATTGTTGTGCAATCTCCTGTTTGATTTCAGTGGCAACGGGAGGTCGAAGACGGCAGGAAATAGTACATAGAAGTAAAGGTTGCAGAGGATGGAAAGGTGTAAAGATGGCATTCGACCTGACCAAACATTTGTGTTTGTCATCTCTCTTAGCTATTACCTAATAAAGTAGACACAACGCAAGAAAGATGACGTCAACAGTAAAAAGAAACGACAAACACAAAGGTTCAATTAAAGACGATAGGACATCGTCTTTTATCTTTACCAAGAAAAAAGATAAAATGTATAGCAATAGATTCAGGATCAGACGCAGCGAGAAAGGACATCTCGCGAAGTTGAGATTCTTGGATTTCTGAGGTAGGATGATATTTCTCAGGTTGATTCGAGTGGTATAGACGGGGTCTGATGCTGGAACTGGTAGCTGGACGTTAGTGGCACTAGTACGGGTAGATGGACGTCAATGGTTACCGGTACGGGTAGCTGGGCGTCAATGGGCACTGGTACGGGTGGCTTGACGTCAATAGGCACTGGTACCGGTAGCTGGACGTCAATGGTCACCGGTACGGGTAGCTGGACGTCAATGGTCACCGGTACGGGTAGCTGGACGTCAATGGTCACCGGTACCGGTAGATGGACGTCAATGGTCATCGGTAAGGGTAGCTGGACGTCAATGTCACTGGTATGGGTAGCTGGACGTCAATGAGCACTGGTATGGATAGCTGGACGTCAATGGTCACCGGTATGGGTAGCTGGACGTCAATGGTCACTATTACGGGCAGCTGGACGTCAATGGTCACGGGTACGGGTTGATGGACGTCAATGAGCACCGGTATGGATAGCTGGACGTCAATGGGCACTAGTATGGTTAACTGGACGTCAATGGTCACTGGTACGGGCAGCTGGGCGTCAATGGGCACTAGTATGAGTAGCTGGACTTCAATGGTCACTGGTACGGGAGTTGAATAGTATCCTGGGCAATGCCGGAATTATTGCTGATTGTTTACCCACGCATATGGAGCTGGATGCACACACGAAAATATTGTTGACAAATCTTCAAACCAACAAATGTCATCAAAAGTCATAACAATTGAAAGAAGTGTGCAGAAACTTTGAAATCAACATTCTTCAACTGACAAGTTTTGAAAACAGTTATATTGAAATTTGACCTTGGACGAATTTAATAAAGGCCAGTGGAATGCGGTATGCAAAAATGAAATTTCTATCTAATATTTTTTTTGTTTTGTTTTATAAATCAAAACAGATGCCAGCCAAGGAAAAAAGTTAGTAAGAGAGAAGACACTGAGACGACCAGGTCATTTCGTGTCACCCACAACACCCCACCACGTCCCATCTCTCTCTCTCTCTCTCTCTCTCTCTCTCTCTCTCTCTCTCTCTCTCTCTCTCTCTCCATAGCACATTGAGAAAGAACTGACCAGAAAATAAATTGTCATTCCTTTTTTATAAACTTACGTCAAGTGCTTTTTGTGAAACAACTAGTTGTCTTATAAGCATTCGTCAAGAACTTGAAACTCTATTTAACAGATTAAATAGGCGACACGGTAAAAACTAAAGAACGACAATATAACATAACACAGGTAGCTAGACGTCAGTGGGCACTGGTATTTGGTGGTCGGAAGCGCCAGAGTTGCAGGAGTGAGCTGGAGGCCGCAAGGGTAAGCTGGGATGCCGCTGGAGTGAGCTGGAAGCGCCGGTCGCTTCAGGGGTGAACTGGAGTTGCTGGAAGCTGCAGGAGTGAACTGAAAGCCATAAGTGTAAGCTTGTTGGAGAGTGGCGAGAGGTGTGAAGAGGTCAATTGACTGTACAACTAAAAAGGAAGACACAAAAGTGATAGCAAACAGCAAAGGGAGATAACAAACACAAATGTTTGGTTAAAGACGATAGGAATTTTTTATTTTTACCAAGAAAAAAGGGCAAAATCTACGGCAATGGATAGGGCATCTCGTGAGATTGAGATTGTTTTATCCCTGAGGTAGGATAACATGTCTCAGTTTGATTCGAGTGGTATAGTCGGTGTCTAATGCTGGAACTTATAGCTGATCGTCAATCGGCTCTGGAACAGGTAGCTGGTGGCTGGAAGGGCTAAAGCTGCAAGGGTGGGCTAAAGGTTGCAGAGAGTGAAGGCTGCGGGGGTAATGAATGGCAATGGAGACCGTGTATCTGGATCAGCTGGGGTTAGAACGGCCGTCTCGTGGGGTTGAAATCATTGTCATGGTCTGGGGCTGCATGAGTGCTGCAGGTATTAGAGGTTGTGACTATGTAGAAAAATAAATTATAGAGCACAAAAGATGCATCGTTTTGATGATACCACTACCGTCTTTGTATGTATTCAACTTATTGAATTAAAAAACAGGAGGCTTTACTTTTGGTACGACCGTCGTTTGACGAAGCAGACGGCCATCCTTCATCACCGCGTTGAGAATGGTGCTGACTATGTAGAAAAATAAATTCTGGAGCACAATAGATTTTGGTTTCAATCTCAAATCGAGTATTTTTTTACTTAAAAAAAAAATTTAACTGTTTACAAAAAAACTTATAATCGCATGCACGTGTCTCAGTTTCTCTATAAATCAAAATATAATATTTATGGGTATTTTACGATCGGGCAACGCCGAGCGATCTGCTAGTGCCTTTTTAAAGGAAAAGGGGAAGCTGTCTTATACCTACATATAGGAATATATATATATATATATATATATATATATATATATATATATATATATATTAAGGTAAAATTAAAAGCCAAGAACAATACGAGATTTTTTTTTATATAGAGTAAAATTAAATGAAAACAAAAGAAATAAATTTCTTTTTTTGTTGTTTTTTTTCTTTTATTTATTTTATATATATATATATATATATATATATATATATATATATATATATATACTAGCAGTTCAACCCAGCTTTGCTCGGGCCTTATGTACTGTTCATAACTTTATGTGCATATATATATATATACCAGTGATGAAAAAACCGGATTAGAGTGCTCAATGCGTAGCCAGAGCAGTATATAGGAAACTTATTACTGTGAGTCCAGCTGAAACAATATGTAAACTCATTCTGGACTCACAGTAATAAATTTCATATATATATATATATATATATATATATATATATATATATATATATATATATATTAAAAAGTTTAACTCATGTCCAGGTAACCTATACCTAAAATTTCAAGTGTTTAGACCCAAAATTCGCGGAGGAGTTTGGTAGAGTCTGCAACGCTCAACTCTGTAAACTTTGACGTCTTGGCAGCCACATTTTCGCCCAAAAACTGATTAAAAAGTTTGCTGCATGTCTGAATACTTTTATGTAAAATTTCAAATGTTTACACCAAAAATTGGCTGAATAGTTTGCTAGTGATCACAAAGGTCAAATATTTTGAACTTTGAACTATTGGCAATCAAATTTTCTGCAAAAAAATGATTAAAAATCTTGCCCTATGTCTGAATACACTTTATGTAAAATTTCAAACGGTTAGACAAAAATTGGCTGAGTAATTTACAGAGACCGCAGAGGTAATTTTTTTTTTTACTTGACCCTAATTTTGACCCCTTAACATTTTATTTTTGGGGTTCAAATCAAATTAAAAAGTTTGATCCATTTAACATTTCAACCTACATTTAACATTTCAAGTGTTTAGACCAAAAATTGGCGGGGGAATTTGGTAGAGCCTGCAAAGGTCAACTATTTCAACTTTGACCTCTTAGCAGCGAAATTTTAACCCAAAAACTTATTAAAAAGCTTGCTGCATGTCTGAATACCCTTTATGTAAAGTTTCAAATGTTTGGACCCAAAATTGGCTTAATAGTTTGCTAAAGATCGTAAAGGTCACATCTTTAGATCTATGACCGATTGACAGCAAACTTTTCAGCCAAAAACCGATCAAAAAGTTTGCCCTATGTCTGAATACACTTTATGTAAATTTCCAAATGTTTAGACCAAAAATTGGCTGAGTAATTTGGTAGAGACTGCAGAGGGCAATTTTTTTTTTACCCCATTATGACCCCTTAAAATTTATTGTTTTGGGCTCAAATCAAATTAAAAAGTTTGATTACTAACATCTAAAATCTCAAGTGTTTAGATCCAAAATTGGCAGAGAAGTTTGATAGAGTTTTCAAAGGACAAATCGTTGAACCCCCTTGGCAACTAAATTTCTCGCCGATAACCGATTAAAAATATTTTTCCAAATCTCAATACCCATTGTGTCAAATTTCGAGTCTGTAGACTAAAAATTGGCGGAGTAGTTTGGTAGGGAAGTGTGTGCACACACACACACACACACACACACACAAACACACACACACACACGCGCGCAGACACACACACAGACAATTTCGCTTTTATAGATATATAGATTTTGAAGTAATTTTAAATGCTCATTATTTCATTGTAAATATTTTCTTTATACGAAGTTATTCACCAACAAGATGGCTGCCTTGATTGAATTTGTGTATATTTTTTTTTTATCAATAACAATTCTTCCAATTGTTTCTGTTTGTTTCTTTTGGGGTAAAACTTAATTTTCAATGGCTCGTATTAATGATGACATGATGAATATTTATTGGTTTTAATGATGAATTAATAAATATTTATTGATTTTAATGATGAATTAATAAATATTAATTGATTTTAATGATGAATTAATAAATATTAATTGATTTTAATGGTAAAATATTAAATATTTATTGACTTTTAAACTACAAGCAAAACTAAAATCTATAAATCGCCCCAAAAATAGGTTCACACGTTTCATGGTCTTCAGTAATTTTTTTTTTTTTTTTTTACATGGGGGTCACCACTTATCAAGGCCCGAAGGCCACTCAGGGATAAGGGTTATTGCGTGTACAGTAATCAATGAGATAGTATTGTAGTAATCATTAGTATTGGGGTTTTTGATAGAGTGTCTTACTTAAGGGGGCGGTTTGTCAGGAGTTTGTTTATGTTGGACTTGAAGACGTCCAAGTTGTAGTCAGGTGGGAAACAGGCAAGCGGCAGAGAGTTCCACTGGCGTGCAGTTCTAAGAAAGAAGCTTTGCTCATGGAATCTACGTTTGGATTTAGACACAGATAGAGAGTGGGGAAAATTATTGACAGTGGTTTCAGCCAGACGGGTGTTTCTCGTGAAAGATTGGCGAGGGGGGGGGGCAGAGAATGGAGCTCAGACGATCACCTGCCATGGAAATAACGATAAAACAAAGACAGGCTCGCAACGTCTCCTCTGTGGGAGAGAGGTTGCAGGGAAGAGAAAAGGGCATCCCCCACTAAACCACGAAGTCTATTTTGTACTCTGTCAAGGTAGGATAGGCTGTTTTTAGCAGCTCCTGCCCAGATGTGGAATGAACATATATCTAAAGTAATGGCAGAAACACTAGAGGATGACCTCAAATCAGTAGTGGAATGGGGACAAAAATGGATGGTAACGTTCAATGCCACCAAGACAAAACTGGTTTCATTCAATAATTACAGGAAACCTTCTCTACCACCTATAGCAATGGCCAACAACTCTTTAGCTGAGAGTACGTCTTTCAAGCTCCTTGGCCTAACGTTCACAGGAAACATGAGCTGGAACAATTACATCGAGGGCATTGCCAGGGCCGCTGCGAGGAAGGTGGGCTCTCTCTACCGTGCTAGAAAACTTCTAACACCCGAAAGTATCCTGTACCTCTATAAGGCCACTATTCGCCCATGTATGGAGTATTGCTGTCATATTTGGGCCGGTGCATCGGCTACTAGTCTCTCTCTCCTTGACAGGGTTCAAAAGAGAGTCGCAAATCTGATAGGCCCTAAACTGGCATCAAAACTTCAGCCTCTGTCCCATCGTCGAAACGTTGCATCCCTCTGCCTGTTCTACAAGTATTATAATGGTGAATGCTCTGAAGAACTGCAAGCACTTGTGCCCCCACGACGTGAACACCCTCGACAGACCCGACAAGCTGCAAAATCCCACCCCCACACTGTAGAGATCCCTAGATGTAAAAGATCTTTCTACTCCGGTAGTTTCTTCCCCAGAACTGCTAGACTTTGGAATTCCATTCCAGGTCACTGCTTCCCCAACTGTACTGACATGCATAAGTTCAAGTGCAACGTGAACCAACATCTCGCTGCCCTAATCCCTACATAGTGCCCCAGTAGATGTTTCCCCTGATAGTAGCCCCCTACACCAAAGTGGCAATGTGCCTTGTTTGGGGTGTAAATGTAATAAAAAAAAAAAAAAGCAGTACTTCATCCTTGGACGTACTTGGCTTTTATACAGAGAGAGAAATGCATCAGTAGTGAGATATCTTCTGGAGCGGTAGAAGGATCCAACCATTTTCCCAGCGACCCTGGCAACAGATTTGATGTATGTGTTCCATTTCAGATCAGGAGTAAAGGTCAAACCTAGAGTGTTTTCATTAGTCCTAAAAGTGCTCCTGGGGCACACCCAATAGTTATCGCGAAGTATAGACAAACAAAATTATATAGAAATCAGTTAGTTACAACTTTTCCGAAAGTTTTATAAAAATCTAAGGCATCAATTTTTTTTAATAAGTACAAAAGTGTCAATTTTAGCCATTTTAACCCGAAAGGCACCTCTAGGTGGGGGGGGGGCAACAAGAGTTTTCCTGGAAAATTCGTTCTGTTACTTTTTTGCTCATATGATGTTTAATGTTTGTGCAAAAAAAGTGCACCCTCCTTTGGTCGGGGGGTGGGGCAAAAACAATAAACGGGGTAGGTAGAAAAATATCTTTTATTGGCTATGGTAACGTTTATTTGTTGTATATTTGATTTTTTTCCCCTCCATTACTCGTTTGTTCGTTCAACTGCATAAAGGGATTACTTTCTTTTTTTTTTTTTTACTTTCATGCTTAAGTTTGAAATCGCATTTTTCATAGAATTTTCATTGGTCTGGCAGGATAAAGTTTGGAGAGATAGCCTTTTATTAGTCTGCCAGTTTTATTTTTATTTTTAATGCTGGAGCTTTAAATTGAATTTTCCTTAGTCTGTCACGTTTGTAATTAGCATTTTATTGGTCTGTCCCGCTTCTGAATTAAATAGCATTTTCGTTGGTCTGTCATACTTTATGTTTAAATAGTATTTTATTGGTCTGTCACACTCCAGGTTAAAAATGCATTTGCGTTAGCCTGTTAGGCTTTAGGTTAAAATAGCAGTTTTGTTGGTTTGTCATGGAAATAGTATTTTCGGTCTGTCACGCTCCGGGTTAAAAATACGTTTGTCTGTCAGTATTTTTGTTGGTTTGTCACGCTTTAGTTTTGAGGGGGGATTTTTTTATTGCTAAAACGCAGATTGAATGGGAGCGTATTATTTTAAATGCATTTAAAAAAATTTCTGTAAGATTCCTATGTACGTTGGTCCGTCAGGCCATCTGTCACTTTCAAATCTGAAATAAAATGCTGTTGATCGGTCACGTTTAAATCTGAAATAGGTATTAAAATTAATCGGTGCCCGGAAAACTCGTCCCGGGAAAACTCGTCTCCGGAAAACCCCTACCCGGAAAACTCGTACCTGGAAAACTCGTACCCGGAAAAATCCCCCCTTTTTGCTAGGTAGGAAAACTGGTCCCTTATTGAATAAATATCGATTGAAAACACATTTCATTACCGTTCTTGAAGGAGATATTGTTTTTAAAAGAGACTATGCAACCCCGTAATATCTTTAAAAATTATTTTGAACTCTTGCTTAAAAAAAAAATAAACTTGATCACGGAGTCAAGATACGAAAAACAAAACTAAATATTTATTTTTAAAAAATACTCTAGTTTTAACACTTTTTGTGTCATTACGAAACAAAAATAAAGAAAGAAAACACATATTATCAAAGAAAACAATTATTTTATTTAGAAGAATTAATTCAGTTTAAATAATTCTTGTGTTATTACAAAAGAACAAAAAAGAAAACACGGTCTTATGTAATTTGGGTACCGCGCTGAAATAACGTTATTATTTCGAAAGCCAGGGGGGGGTATCGTTTAAAAGTCATTTCGAGGGCATTTGTGCAGTACTTAAAAATAACAATTTTCTTTTCTTTTGGGGGTTGGGGAGGCTCGTTGTAAACCTATATCTACCTCAGTATTTTCTTTAATTTTCGGACATTTTTTTTGTTAAAAATTATTTACTAAGTAATGTCGAGTACGATATTACTTGTTATTTCTTTTTAACTAAATAAACTCTTTAAAATAAGTTTAAACACTAAAAACTTACAAAGCTAGGTAGAAAACGAAAACTTAGAAAAATCAATTTAATTTTTTTTAAACAATAAACATGTAAAAATATTTTTTTTTAATATTATGGGATGTGCATTATTACCTAAAAATATACAAATTTATTATATTTTTGGAGAGGGGAGCTCGTTTTAAAACTATATCTACCTTAATATTTTCTTTAATTTTCTATTTTTGAGCAATTATCCTCCTAAGACGTGATCCTCTTATGTCGGACATTTGTTGTTCATAAGTAACACTCGACATTACTTTTTTTTAATTAAATAAACTCTTTAAAATAAGTTGAAAGACCAAAACCTTTCAAAGCTAGGTAGAAAACGAAAACTTAGAAAAATTAATTTAATTTTTTTAAAACAACAGTGAACAAGTAAAAATATAAAAAAATATTATGGGATGTGTATTCTCTTTTAAAGACAATATCTTCTTCAAGAACGGTCATAAAATGTGTTTTCAATCGATATTTATTCAATAAGGGACCAGTTTTCCTACCAAGCAAAAGGGGACGAGTTTACCGGGGTCGAGTTTTCAGGATACGAGTTTTCCGGAGACGAGTTTTCCGGAGACGAGTTTTCTGGGGACGAGTTTTCCTAAATTCAATTAATCTGCAATATTTTAGTTATATTGTTGAACGCATAGTTTGAATTGACGCAATGGATATTATTTTTTTGTTGTTATTGAATTTTCTTTTTTGTTTTTTTGTTGTTTTTTTTTTGGGAGGGGAGTGTATGGTTTTTTCTTTTTTTTTTTTTTTTGCGGGTTCCCCCATCCCCATCCCTGGACGCCTCGGGCCAAATACTTTAATTCCACATCTGTCTAGCGTTTAAAAAGGTCAGTCGGGCATGCAACACACCTAAATGCCTGATTCAATTTTTTTTAATTCCCTTTCGCCCTTTCCTCCTTTACCGAACGTATGTTGGCCGCCATTTTTGGCGTCTCGAGCTGATTCTAAGTTACCCTGGACGTCGTCGAGCCATTGTGTCTGGCCGCGTGCCGCGCACGAGCCTGGGGTTGGCCCCTTAAAACCGACAAGAGCTCACTTGGCCGTTTGCCTGGATGCGCGACGAAATCTGGTCGACCTGCTGTCCCAAGTATGCCTCATGATAAACCGAAATTGCCTAACGAGTCTAAAGTGGGCATTAGCTAACCCTAACCCTAACCCTAACCCTAACCTTAGCCCCCACCTACTTAGGGTTAGCTGGTTTGAACCAAAGATTCTCAAACTTTATATAATCACTAGCTGGTCGCTCGGCATTGCCCGGTCGTAAAATGCGCATACATATTATATTTTAATTCATACAGAAACTATGACATGTGCATGCGAATATTATGTTTTTTCTAAGTAAAAAAAATACTCGAGCTGAGATTGAAACCAAAACCTAAAGACAGTAAGTCAGGTACGATAGTCATTAGGTCAGCTTGACACGTTCTTTAAAAAGTTATTTCGAACTTACTTATTCTTAACATAAGGAATATGTAATGTGAACGATTCACACATGCGCATTCGTGAAACAGCAAACAGATAAATATCCCATGACCCTCGCGTACCAATTTTTAAATTCTGGCCCCTTAACAGCCTTTTTATAGGATGAAAACCGATCAAAAAGTTTTTCACGTGTCTAAATACCCTATATACCAAATTTCAAATCTGTAGATAAAAAATTCGTTGAGCATATAGGTTGAGAAGTGTTCTCACACACACATACATATACACACATACACATACATACACACATTCTCACTTTTAGAGATATACTAGCAGGACGCCCGGCATTGCCTGATCGTAAATACACTTAATATGAGATTTCGTATTTATTATTGTAGTAGTACTAGCATGAGTACCCGGTGTTGCCTGGGTTGACATGAAGTTCCGTTTGGAACACACCTGCTATGCTAATCATTTTCATCATGGGGAACGTGGATACCCCCACAACAATTCCAAAAATAAAAGAACGGATGAAAACATGTAAATGTAATCGCCCCAAAAAAGAAGAAGTGCGTAATACCCTCCTCCACCAGATATTTCGGCACAAGGGATACAAAGAGAAGAAACTATTCTCCGAATATATGCATTGGAAAGAACCCCCTCCCCCAAAAAAAATTAAAAATAAATCATTACAACTTTTGTTTCAATAAAAATATGCCCGTGCGATCGCAAAAAAAAAAAAAAAAAAATAGCCAAGGAGGCAGAACCTTAAAAAAAATGAAGATCTACCAAAAATTAATTCCAAAAACAATCAAATTAAATTTTTTGTCATTTTATGCTTCTAATGTAATCCTTCCCCCTCCAATAAAATAAAACTGAATTTGTCATATTTTGGGGTTCGTTTTGTTTATAAAATTGTTAGGTGAAAGTACAGAATAGTCTCATAAATTAATTGAATTTATCGTTATTTTATGTTTCAAATGTAAGTCCCGGCCCACCACCAAAAAAAAAAAAAATTGTGTTAGTCATGTTTTGCCCTTCCCCCCCCCCGACCTCGATCGTTGAACTTGAAAAAATACTAGAGATGACATGTCTCATTGAACGCTTTCTGGCCAAAAAGTGGGTTTCATTTTACGTTAAATGTATATAGAAAAGTGATCCCCCACTCTATATTTTTAATTTTCTTTTTTTTCAAAATTTCTTCTTTCATATTATTTATAAAGGCTGTTTAAACGTATTAGGCCCCCAAAAAGTAGGTCTTAATTTTTTTAGGGGTTAAACGACGCTGGGTCACGTCGTAAAAATTTACTTTTTTTTTCATTGGAAATTTAAGTTTGTAATCGCTGAGATTAACTTGAAAAAAGAAAGAAAATTGCAAATTGTGGAATTTAGAGGGGGCAGTAGATCTTTATTTTTGTAGGTGTTAAACGGCGCTGGGTCACATCGTAAAAATTTACCGATTTCTGTATCGACGTTTAAAGAATAATAAAAACAAAAAAATGAAATGCTCGGAAGTTTCATAAAGAGCAAATAACTCTTAAAAAAAGAGTTTTAAAAATTCCATGTTGGAATAATAATTCCAAATAAATTAAATTAAATATGTTATCAATATAATTATTGTTTAAATTTATGAAATAACAATTTTAAATAGAACACAGAAAACATTCTTTCGCTAGAAACATTAATTAAGATACCGCTATTTAATAAAATCGATTTTTCTTCATGTAATATGCAAATGACATGATCTCTTAATTGTATATTTTTGCAAGAATCATACTACATATAGAAATAAATGAAAGAGTAAAGTAAGGAAACTTGCATATATTAATCAAATTGTGAACAAACAAACAAACAAACAGACAGGAATACTAATTCATATATATCAATTAGACAAAATATGCAGTAAAGATTTTAAAAGTTAAAAAAAGACTCGTGCGCCACCACCGATAATCGAAACCAAAACATTTAGTTTACAATTTATTTTTTCCTTTTATGGTAATACCTAAGCTATGAAGGCATGTTTGCTACGAGGCTAAAAATTAAAGCATGAACCAATAGCTATTACGTTACGCATACATATCCGTAACGCTGTCGTTCGACCTTCACCTGGCAAATTGCATTTCTTTAATTTTCACACTTTTGCACCGATTTTATCCCGCTAAAACTCAAATATAAAGTTTTACATGGGTTCGAATACCTTATATATTAAGGTTCATGTCTGTGGACCAATAACTGACAGAGGAGTTTGGTAGGCAAATTTTTTAAGCAAATAGTTAACTAACGATAATCATCCCATCGGAAAACCGAAAAAACTAACAGGGAATTAATTAAACTGAATGTTTAAAAGAATATGCAAATTAGCTAGATTTCTTTTGCAGATGAATGCAATTCCACCATCCATATATAACAAAGTTGTATTTTCTTAGCTTAAACTTTGTATATTTTATTTTTTTGCCATTAATGACTGAGCTATAAATACATGTTTGCTGCAAAGCTAAAAATTAAAACACGAACCAATAGCTACTACGTTATGCATGCATATTCGTAATGCCGGCGTTCGATCTTTACCTGGAAAATTTATTTTTTAGCTAAAACCCAAATATAAAGTTTTGCATGGGTTCAAATACCTCATACAAGGAGTTTCATTTATACAGACCGAAAACTCCAGGAGTTTGGTAGTCATATTTTTTTAAACAAATATATATGTGCGTACATAATATACATATATATGGAAACAATTTTGTGTTTACTATAAACTTTTTATGCCAATATTATGCAAGTATAAATCATGTAGAATATCTGTATGAATATAATTACACGTAATAGTTAACTAAAGATGATCATCTCATAAGAAAACTGAAAAAAAAACTAATAGGAAATTAATTAAAATGAATGTTTAAAAGAATATGCAAATTAGTTAGATCTTTTGTAGATGAATGCAATTCCACGACCCATATATAACAAAGTTGTATTTTCTTTTTAAATAAATACGAAAATGGGTTTTTAATATGAACATCAATCTATCTATTTATATATCTATAAAAGTGAACGTTTCGGTGTGTCTGTCTTTGTACATTTTCCTACGCAATAACTCTGTCAATTTTTAGTCTACGGACTCGAAAATTGATATACAGGGTATTGAGAGTTGAGAAAATCTATGTGATCGGTTTTCGGCCAGAAATGTTGGCTGTTAATGGGTCATAGTTCAACGATTTGACCTTTGAGAACTCTACCAATCTCCTCCGACAATTTGAGGTCTAAACACTTGAAATTTTACATATAGGTTCCTTGGCCATGGATCTAACTTAATAACTTGATGTGAGCCCAAAACAATAAATGTTTAGGGGTCATAATAGGGGTCAAAGTTTTAAAAAAATTTACCGTTTTTTTTTTTTTTTTTTTTTTTTGCTCAGCATCAGCATACACCTCAAAACACCCGGGCAATGCCGGGCACCCATGCTACTCTATTATATATATATATATATATATATATATATATATATATATATATATATATATATATATATATAAAAGTGAACGTGTCTGTGTGTGTGTCTGTGTGTGTGCATTCCCCTACGCAATAACTCTGTCAATTTTCAGTCTACAGACTCGAAATTTGATATACAGGGTACTGACATTTTGGAAAATCTTTGTAATTAGTTTGCAGCCAGAAATTTGGCAGTTAATGGGTCATAGTTCAACGATTTGACCTTTGAGAACTCTACCAAACTCCTCCGACAATTTTGGTTCTAAACACTTGATATTTTATATATAGGTTCCTAGTGCATGAATCAAACTTAATAACTTTATTTAAGCCAAAAACAATAAAGCTTAAAGGGGCATAATAGGGGCTAAAGTTTTTAAAAAATTGACCTTTTTTGTGTTTTCTTTTTTTGTCTTTGTTTTTGCTCAACATACACATTCAAACACCCGGGCAACGCCAGGCTGAAATGCTAGTATATCCATAAAAGTGAAAGTGCCTGCGTGTGTGTGTGTGTGTGTGTGTGTGTGTGTGTGTGTGTGTGCGTGTGTGTGTGTGTACATTTCCCTACGCAATAACTCTCTCAATTTTCAGTCTACAGACTCGAAATTTGATATATTATCGAAATTTGATGGTATTAAGATTTGGGAAAATCTTTGTAATCCGTTTTCGGACAGACATTTAGCTGTTAAAGGGTCAAAGTTCAACGGTTTGACCTTTGAGAACTCTACCAAATTCCTCCGACAATTTTGGGTTTGAACACCTGTAAATTTTAGATATAGGTTTCTTGGACATGGATCTAACTTAATAACTTGATTTGGGCCCAACACAATAAATGTTAAGGGGTCATAATAGGGGTCAAAGTTTAAAAAATTGACCGCTTTTTTTTTTTTTTTGCTCAACATATACCTCCAAGCACCCGGGCAACGCCGGGCTGAAATGTGTGTGTGTGTATGTATATATATATATATATATATATATATATATATATATATATATATATATATATATATATACAAAAAAAATAAAATTTATAGATAGATAGATAGATAGATAGATAGATATCCAAAGCTGGTGACGTTACCACTGTGCCAACATGACACACATATGAACTGATTAAAAATTAAGATGAATGTATAAAATGTATAACAATTTTTTTCAATTCTGACCCCTTTTTGACCCCTTAAAACTATTTTAACGAGCTAAAGACCCATAAAAGAACGATCCATTAAAAAAATCCAATCATTTGAGGCCCCTAAAAAAGATAGAGTTTGAAAATAGGGAGACAGACAGATATAATGAATTTTATAAATTAGATGAACATAACGCATATCAACCCTACTATTAATTTTTATGTTGCAAGTTTGGTCTCCTTGCTGTCGCGATTGCTTTGACATTTGGGTCGAATGTACCAGTCAAGGATCCGTTTTTGACAATCAGCCCAACAGGTGCGGGACCAGAAACTGGCCCAGTACCTGTCGGACTGAAGTACGCCATCTGGGTATCATCTATGAGGTTCACCTTCACTGGCCTTGCCATCCGGTTTTCGGCTGGGGTAAGTTTATTGCTTGCTGCCTGAAGCACCTCAATCGGGAAATGCCAATGGAGATGCCTTGGCAATTTTCGCTAGACAAGAGTGCCCCTCCTTTACCGGAACTTGTTTGTCATCCCCACTTTCTCGACCTTGTGTCACACCATGCTGAGGTGGGTAACATGTAAATATTTACCCTCTCCATCATTTTTTAACGTCGGAGGATGAGTCTCCTTGTAGCTTCAGTTGTTTGAGGCCCCCAGCGCCGCTCTGCGACTTTTAGTTTCGGAAGAGATAGAGTTTGAAAATATGAAGACAGACAGACAGACAGACAGAGATAATGAGTTTTATAAATTAGACGAACATATGGCATATCAACTCTCCTTTTCTTTTTAATGTTGCAAGCCTGGGTATTACCTAGCTGGTCCACCCTCCCAGGCCTTTCCACCTGGTTTTCGAATGTGGCAAGTTTATTGCTTGTTGCATGAGGCGCCCCTACGGTGGAATACCGACGGGGAATGCTTAGGCAATTTTTCGATAGGCCAGAGTGCCCTTCTTTTAGGGGCGCTGGCTTGACATCCTCACGTTCTGACCTTGTGTCACATCTTGTTGCGGTGAGCAGTAAGTAAATATCTACTTGTATTTAGCATTCAACCAAAGTTATACATTTTCAGTAACCAGAATAACAGGGAGTGCATTTAACGATTGGTCCGTGATCGTCTTTCTTTTATGCATCCACTAGTAGACTACCTGGTGTTGCCCGGTCATAAAATACGCTGTAATGTGATATTTTAGTTTAGTTTGTCTAAAACCTAATTTTCTATGACTGTAACGTATTCCGGGAATCAATACGTTGTATGCCTCAGTCGACAATTAGACAAAGAATAGAAAAGAGCTGCAACTCACTTTTTCTTTGTAACAGCGACGTTTATTTCCTCATTGTTAAATGTTTTCAATGAAACTTTAAAAAATGATTGCAAAAAAATGTTTTCAATAAAACTTTAAAAATGACTTCAAAAAGTTTTTTTTTATAAATCTTTTAAAAAGAATTGCTATTTTTCCCCGATAAATTTATTTTTTAATTGCAAAAAGTTTTTTCAATAAAGCTTTAAAAATGACTTCAAAAAGGTTTTCAATAATTTTTTTAAAAAAAGGATCGCAATTTTTTTCAATAAGAATTTACAAAAATGATTGCAAAAAAGTGTTTTTATTAAAACTTTTAAAATGACTACAAAAGGTTTTTTCAATATTTTTTTAAAAAGCATTGCAATTATTTTCAATAAAAATTTTTAAAAAAAAATCGCAGAAAGTGTTTTCAATAAAACTTTTAAAATGACTTCAAAAGTGTTTTCAACGAATATTAAAATCGCGCCATGGTGAAAAAGAAAACCATATGGGATTATTCTGAGTCCACACAACTTCTGGAAGCAGACGGAAGCAAGGTCGGAGTATACATTTAGTAGACTATAACCCAATACTTTTGTTACTATTATTGTAACTATTAAAACTATTGATTAAAACGATTCCATTGTTATGAAACATTTCACAAATTTTCTTAAAATTCGATTTTTATTAAATAATTTTTTTTTAACTCTATTTACTACTCGTTCATAGTATTTTTACTGTTAAAACCGTCATTATATCAGTTTTACTGTAAAAAAAAACGTCATTGTAGCTTTTTTTAATGTTAAAAATCGTTATGTTAGCTAAAAAAGCTAACATAACAATTTTTAACATTAAAAAAGCTAAGATAACGATTTTTAACATTAAAAAAGCTAACATAACGATAACTGTTAGAAATTGTCATTTTTACTGTTAAAAATCGTCGATTTATAATTTTTACTGTAAAAAATCGTCATTTTTGTTTGTTTTTTTTATATAAAAATTGTCATTTCAGCTTTTTACTGTTAAAACTCGTCATTTTATAATTTTCACAGTTAAAAATCGTCATTTTACCTTTTTTACTGTTAAAAAATCGTCAATTTCGTTTTTTTTTTAGTTAAAAATCATCATTTTATCCTTTTTTTACTATTCAGTCCACAAAGTCAAGACGCCGGAAGGTGACTCGCTTTATCTAAATTACCTAAATTCCATTTCAAAATCGTTATTTTAGTTTTTTACTTTAAAAAATTGTCATTGTATCATTTTTACTCTTAAAAATCCTCATTTTAGCTGATGGAATGAAAGTCACTAAGCATGAAACGAAATACAAACCCATATGGAACCACTTCTTGTTTTTTCATGAAACAATAAAAAGATAATGAACTTTTATTTTTTACATTTTTATAAATATTATATTTCAAAAAAGGTAATTATTTATGATACAATTCTATAAATATGAAACGGAAGTCACCAAGCATAAAACGAAATACGAAACCATATATAAAATTTGTAAACTTTTATTTTTTACATTATTTTTTTTTAATATTTAAAATATTTTATTTCAAGAAGTAATTTAAAATTTCATAGTCCACGTTTCTATAAATTTTTTTATTATTTAAACTATATTCATATGGAAATATTTTATTTAAAACAGTAATTTAAACTTTCATAGTTTACATTTCTATAAATAATTTTCTAAATATTTAAAATATATTCAAATGAAAATAATTTGAAAACTTTAACAAATTTTATCACAAAATTTTGTCCTAAAAAATTTGTCATAAAAAAATTTTGGTCATAAAAAAATTGTCATAAATAATTTTTTCATAAATAATTTTGTCATAAATAATTTTGTCATAAATAATTTTGTCATGATATTATATCATAAAACAAAGTAGCTTCAATTGAATTACGTAACCGAAACTTTTTGATAACACAAGAAGTTACTTTTTTTGTTACAAGGAAGTCACCACTTATCAAAGCCCGGAGGCCACTCGGGGATAAGGGTTATTGCGTGTACAGTAATCAATTGGACAATATCGTAGTAATCGCTAGTAATGGAGATCTGATATATGCCTTACTTAAGGGGGCGGTTTATCAGGAACTTGTTTATGTTAGACTTGAAAACATCCAAGTTGTAGTCAGGTGGGAAACAGGCAAACAGAAGAGAGTTCCACAGGCGTGCACTTCTAAGAAAGAAGCTTTGTTCATGGAATCTACGTTTTGATTTAGGCACAGATAAAGAGTCGGAAAAATTATTGACAGTGGTTTCAGTTAGACGGGTGCTTCTCGTGAAAGATTGGCGAGGGGGGACCAGAGATTGGAGCTCAGACTATCACTTCCCATGGAAATAACGATAAAAAAGGTTATACATTATTTATGACAACATTCCATTTATTCATTTCAGAAACATTTTTATACAAATGTTTAGAATATGTTTATTTTTGATAACACAAGAATTGTTAGTGAAAACTTTCATGCAGTATTTATGACAAAATTCCGTGGTAAAACTAGTGAAAGAACATAAATATATTATTTCAAAAAGGCACTACTTATAGAAATGTAAACAATAAAAATTCACCTTAGTTTTTTTTTTCTCGTCATAACACAAGTGTTAAGACAAAAATAAACTATTTATAGAAATTTAAAAGAAATGAAAGGTTATTATCTATTGCTTCATGATAGCACAAGAATTGTTAAAAATAAAATAATTTTTTAAAGAAATTATTTCCTTATGGTTTCGTATTTCGTTTCATGTTTACTGACTTTCATTCTATATTTAGGTAAACTGAGTCCACTTCCGACGTCGTACTAAATTTTTGGACATAACTAATGTCACGATATAATTTTTACGTATAAAAACGTGATTCTATTTTTTATCGTTAAAGGAATGTCATTATATCATTTTTACCATTAAAACCCTCACGATATAATTTTGAAAAAATAGAATAATTTTGTTAAAAACGTTACGGTATTACTTTTACCGTTAAAAACGTTATTCTATCATTTTTACCGTTAAAAAATGTCATTGTATAATTTTACTGTTTAAACAATTTCACGGTATAATTTTTACTGCTAAAAAAACGTCCTTTTATGTATATTTCTAACGTTAAAAACGTTATCTTATATATATTTTTAACGTTAAAAATGTCACGATATAATTTTTACGGGTAAAAACGTCATTTTTATATATTTTTAACGTTAAAAACGTCATCTTATATATATTTTTAACGTTAAAAATGTCACGATATAATTTTTACGGGTAAAAACGTCATTTTTATATATTTTTAACGTTAAAAACGTCATCTTATATATATTTTTAACGTTAAAAAACGTCACGATATAATTTTTACGGATAAAAACAGTATCATATCATTTTACTGTAAAAACGGGATTGCATCATCTGTGTACTGTTAGAAATATCATAATATAATTGTTTGTTAAAAATAATATGACAATATAATTTTTACTGTTAAAACGTTGCTATATATTCTTTGCTATTACAAAGGTTACTGTGTCATTTTTACTGTTATAAACGTCACGATATTATTTTCTTGTTAAAACAACGTCACGGTATAATTTTTACTTGTAAAAACGTCATTTTTTGGATATATTTTTAACGTTAAAAACATCACATTATAATTTTTACTGTTAAAACGTTGCTATATATTCTTTACCGTTACAGAAGTTACTGTGTCATTTTTACTGTTATAAACGTCACGATATTATTTTCTTGTCAAAAAAAACACCACGGTATAATTTTTACTGGTAAAAACGCCATTTTTTTTATATTTTTAACGTTAAAAACACCACAATATAATTTTTACTGTTAAAACGTTGCTATATATTTTTTGCTATTAGAAAGATTACTGTATTATTTTTACTGTTATAAACGCCACAATATCATTTTCTTGTTAAAACAACGTCACGGTATGATTTTTACTGGTAAAAACGTCATTTGATCATCTTTAACGTTAAAAAAACGTTACAATATAATTTTTACGGTTAAAATCGATATTATATAATTTTACGTCACTGCATCATGCTTTTACTGTTAAAAATATCATTATATAATTTTTGTTAACAAATATGACAACAAAGATTTTACTGTTAAAACGTTGCTATATATTCATTGCTATTAGAAAGGTCACTATAGCACATTTTGCTTTTATAAATGTCATGATTTTATTTTTACCGTAAAAACGTCAGATTATCATTTTTTTATTAAAAACGTCAGAATATCATTTTTTCATTAAAAACGTCATCATATCATTTTTATTAAAATCGTCAGACTATCATTTTTTATTAAAAACGTCATCATATCATTTTCTATTAAAAACGTCAGAATATTTTTTTATTAAAAACGTCAGAATATCATTTTTTTATTAAAAACGCCATCATATAATTTTTTTTATTAAAAACGTCATTATATCACTTTTTATTAAAAACGTCATGATATCATTTTTTTATTAAAAACGCCATCTTATCATTCTTTTATTAAAAACGTCAGAATATCATTTTTTATTAAAAATGTCAGAATATAATTTTTTATTAAAAACGTCATCATATATTTTTTAAAAAACGTCAGTATATCATTTTGTATTAAAAACGTCATCATATTTTTTATTAAAAATGTCAGAATATTATTTTTTTATTAAAAATGTCAGAATATTATTTTTTATTAAAAACGTCATTATATCCTTTTTATTAAAAACGTCAGAATATCATTTTTTTATTAAAAACGTCAGGATATCATTTTTTATTAAAACCCTCAGAATATCATTTTTTCATTAAAACGTCAGAATATCATTTTTATTAAAAACGTCAGCATATCATTTTTTATTAAAAACGTCAGAATATTATTTTTATTAAAAACATCAGAATATCATCTTTTATTAAAAACGTCAGAATATCATTTTCTAATAAAAACGTCAGAATATCATTTATTTTTATTAAAAACGTCACTATATAATTTTTATAGTTAAAAATATGTCTGGGTTATTTTTGCAGTTAATACGGTCACTGTGTCATTTTTACAATTAAAAACATCACGATATCATTCTGTTGTTAAAACGACGTCACGGTATAATTTTTACTGTTAAAAACGTCATGCAATCTTTTTTGAACGTTACAAAACGCCACGATATAATTTTTACTGTAAAAACGTAATTGCGTCATGTTTTACTGTTAAAAATATCATCATATCATACAGTGGTGAGAAAAGACGTACCTCATTATTCTGATTCAACCCTGTTTCCAGAAGCACCGGAAATTAGGCAGGGGAAAAACTGTTCAAAACTATTACTTAAACCGATTTAATTGTGCCCCCTCGACAGACCCGACAGGCTGCAAAATCCCACCCCCACGCTGTAGAGATCCCTAGATGTAAAAGATCTTTCTACTCCAGTAGTTTCTTCCCCAGAACCGCTAGACTTTGGAATTCCCTGCTTCCCCAACTGTACTGACGTGCAGAAGTTCAAGTGCAACGTGAACCAACATCTTGCTGCCCAAATCCCTACATAGTACCCCAGTAGTTGTTGCCCCTGATAGTAGCCCCCTACACCAAACTGGCAATGTGCCTTGTTTGGGGTGAAAATGTAATTTTAAAAAATTGTCTTAAAGAGTATAACATTTTACAAAGTTTATTTAGAGTTTCATTTTCATTAATTGTAAATAAAATAATTTTTGCTTATATAAACGTCATTATATCATTATTACCATTAAAAACGTCATTATATCATTATTACCATTAAAAACGCCATTATATCATTTTTACCATTAAAAACGTCATTATATCATTTTTACCATTAAAAACGTCATTATATCATTATTACCATTAAACCGTCATTATATCATTATTACCATTAAAACCGTCATTATATCATTATTACCATTAAAAACGTCATTATATCATTATTACCATTAAAAACGCCATTATATCATTTTTACCATTAAAAACGTCATTATATCATTTTTACCATTAAAAACGTCATTATATCATTATTACCATTAAACCGTCATTATATCATTATTACCATTAAAACGTCATTATATCATTATTACCATTAAAAACGTCATTATATCATTATTACCATTAAAAACGCCATTATATCATTTTTACCATTAAAAACGTCATTATATCATTTTTACCATTAAAAACGTCATTATATCATTATTACCATTAAACCGTCATTATATCATTATTACCATTAAAACCGTCATTATATCATTATTACCATTAAAAACGTCATTATATCATTATTACCATTAAAAACGCCATTATATCATTTTTACCATTAAAAACGTCATTATATCATTTTTACCATTAAAAACGTCATTATATCATTATTACCATTAAACCGTCATTATATCATTATTACCATTAAAACGTCATTATATCATTATTACCATTAAAAACGTCATTATATCATTATTACCATTAAAAACGTCATTATATCATTTTTACCATTAAAAACGTCATTATATCATTATTACCATTAAAAACGTCATTATATCATTTTTACCATTAAAAACGTCATTATATCATTATTACCATTAAAAACATCATTATATCATTTTTACCATTAAAAACGTCATTATATCATTTTTACCATTAAAAACGTCATTATATGATTTTTACCATAAAAACGTCATTGTATCTTTCTTCACCATTAAAAACGTCGTTGGATCTTTTTACCGTTAAAGAAGTTATTGTATTTTTGCTACTGTCAAAACCAGTATTGTATGATTTTAGCCAATAAAAAGGTCACTGTATCATTTTTACCGTTAAAAATGTTGTATCATTTTACGATTAAAAACGTTATTGTATCATTTTTACCATTGAAAACGTTGTTGTATCTTTTTACCATCAAAAACTTCACTGTAACTTTTTATCGTTAAAATGTCATTGTATACTTTTTACCATTGAAAACGTCGTTGTATCATTTTTACCATGAAAAACGTCATTGTACAATTTTACCGTTAATAACGTTATTGTATCATTTTACCGCTGAAAATGGCATTGTCTTTTTTGTCGTTAAAAACGCCATTATATAATTTTTACTGTTAAAAACGGCATTGTCGCATTTTTGCCATTAAACGCATCATTGTATAATTTTTACCCTTAAAAACGTTATTGTATCATTTTTTTACTGCTAAAAATGTAATTGTATAATTTTTGCCGTTAAAAAACGTCATAGATTGACTTTTGTCGTTTAAATATGTAATTGTATCCTTTTTACCTTTAAAAAACGTCATTGTATCATTTTTACCGTTAAAAAACGTCATTGTATAATTTTTACCGTTAAAAATTGTCATTGTATAATTTTTACCGTCAAAAATCGTCATTGTATAATTTTTACTGTTAAAAATCGTCATTGTATCATTTTTACCGTTAAAAATCGTCATTGTATAATTTTTACCGTCAAAAATCATCATTGTATACTTTTTAACCGTTAAAAACGTCATTTTCGCATTTTTGCCATTAAACACGTCATTGTATCATTTTTACCCTTAAAAAATGTTATTGTATCATTTTTTGCCACTAAAACCTAATTGTATCATTTTTACCGTTAAAAAACGTCATTGTTTGATTTTTGTCGTTTAAAAACATCATTGTATCATTTTTGCTGTCAAAAAACTTCATTGCATAATTTTTTTACTGTTAAAATATCATAATATAATTTTGCTGTTAAAAACGTCATTGCATAATCATTTTTATTGTTAAAAATATCATAATATTTTTTTGTTGTTAAAAAACGTGACAATGTAAATGTGACTCTTAAAACCTTGCAATATATTCTTTGCTATTAGAAAGGTCACTATTTTCACTGTTATATATGCCATTATCTAATTTTTACCGTAAAAACGTCATCATATTATTTTTTTATTTAAAAACATCAAAATATCATTTTTTTTTTTTTTACTGTGAAAAACGTCACTATATAATTTTCTACGGTTAAAAATATCCTCGGGTCAGTTTTACAGTTAAAATGTCACTGTGTCATTTTTACTGTTAAAAACGTCACAATATCACACTGTTGTTTAAAACATAGAAATATAACTTTTACTGTGAAAATCGTAACTATTTTTTTTTACCATTAAAAGTCTATCTTTATCATTTTTACTGTTAAAAACATCACATTATCATTTTTTGTTAAAAACATCGCAATATAACTTTTACTGTTAAAAACGTCACTATAGATTTTTTTTCAGTTAAAAATGCCCCCGTGTAATTTTTACTGTTAAAAACGTAATTTTGTTAAAAACGTTACAACATAATTTTTACTGTTAAAAATATCATAAAATAAGTTTTTTTAGTTTAAAACGTCACAATATAACTTTTACTGCTAAAAACGTTACTATAGATATTTTTAAAGCTAAAAATGTCCCTGTGTAATTTTTACTGTTAAAGCGTCATTATATCATTTTTTTATTATTAAAACATCATATTATAAGTTTTTATAGTGAAAAATGTTACAATATAATTTTTACTGTTAAAAGCATCATAATATAAGTTTCTATCGTTAAAAATGTCACAATATAATTTTTACTGTTAAAAGCATAATAATATAAGTTTCTATAATTAAAAATGTCACAATATAATTTTTACTGTTAAAAACATCATAATATAAGTTGCTATCGTTAAAAATGTCACAATATAATTTTTACTGTTAAAGCGTCATTATATCATTTTTTTTATTATTAAAAACATCATATAAGTTTTTATAGTGAAAAATGTTACAATATAATTTTTACTGTTAAAAGCATCATAATATAAGTTTCTATCGTTAAAAATGTCACAATATAATTTTTATTGTTTAAAGCATAATAATATAAGTTTCTATAATTAAAAATGTCACAATATAATTTTTACTGTTAAAAACATCATAATATAAGTTGCTATCGTTAAAAATGTCACAATATAATTTTTACTGTTAAAGCGTCATTATATCATTTTTTTTATTATTAAAAACATCATATTATAAGTTTTTATAGTGAAAAATGTCACAGTATAATTTTTACTGTTAAAAACATCATAATATAAGTTTCTATCGTTAAAAATGTCACAATATAATTTTTACTGTTAAAAGCATAATAATATAAGTTTCTATAGTTTAAAATGTCACAATATAATTTTTACTGCTAAAACATTATAATATAATGTTCTATTGTTAAAAATGTCACAATATAATTTTTACTGTTAAAAGCATAATAATATAAGTTTCTATAATTAAAAATGTCACAATATAATTTTTACTGTTAAAAACATCATAATATAAGTCTCTATCGTTAAAAATGTCACAATATAATTTTTACTGTTAAAAGCATAATAATATAAGTTTCTATGGTTTAAAATGTCACAATATAATTTTTACTGCTAAAACATTATAATATAATGTTCTATTGTTAAAAATGTCACAATATAATTTTTACTGTTAAAACATCATAATATAAGTTTTTATAGTTTAAAGTGTCACAATATAATTTTTACTGTTAAAAACATCATGTCACATTTTACTGCTTAATACGACGCTATTAAAATGCTAGTATATAATTTTTAACTCATCATTTTGTATCATGTTTTAACACAATAAACTAGCCATCAGTAAAGTCTCATATATAAGGTTGACAAGAAAGTTATTGCGTTTTTAAACTATTGCATTCAGATTAAAGTATCTAGGCTCAAACACAACTTCATTGATGAAATAAGCACCATCAGAATCAATACACTTTTTCTAACGCAAAGCATGTGTATTTATTGCAGTAATGTAAAAATCTTGCGTTCTGGTGGCGATGAAGTCGTTGAAGGCGTTTTTTTTATATCGCTTAGGCTTTTGAGGCATTTTTCACGCAGAAAGTCTTCGAGACGCTTGAAAAAGTGGTAGTCGGTAGGTGAGAGGTCTAGAAAGTATGGCGGATTTTCGTAGCCCAATTGGTTCAACTTCTGCAAGGTTTGTTTAGCAACGTGCGTTTGGGCATTGTTATGGAGGAGAATTGGGCCTTTTCTGTTGACTAATGCTGGGTGTTATTGTCGAAGTTTCTGGTGCATTTCGTCCATTTGTTGACAGTATTTCACCGCCGTAATGGTTTCGCTTGCATTTAAAAAACTGTATTAGATAAGACCGGTCGCATACCACCAAACATTCATTATGACCTTCTTTTGGTGCAACTTTGGCTTCGGGAGGTGTAGTGGAGCTTCGTTGGCGTCTAACCACTGAGCTGAGCGCCACCAGTTGTAGTAAGAAATCCACTTTTCATCGCAAGTCACAACTCGGTCGAGAAACGGGTCGTTCTTGTTGCGTAATTCATATCAGTATTTCTTTTGGTTGCCGTTCAATTCGTGAAGCACCCATTTATCAACTTTTCTTTTTTTTGTCTTTCTAATAATTTCTCTTAAGTTGTTTGAAATCGTCGAATCTCTTGCGTCTAATTCAGAAGCAAGTTCTCGAACAGTTTTGCATGGGTTGGGTTCGACTAAGGCTCTTAATGGATTGTTGTCAACATCCGATGACCGACCACTACACCCATCATCTTCAAAACTCTCGTCGCCGCCACAAAATTTCTTAAACCACCATTGTGCTGTGTATTCAGTAGTGATTCGTGGACCAAACTCTTCGTTGATTTCGCGAGCTGTTTCAGTAGCTTCTCGGCCTAGCTTGAATTGAGATACGAAAATTGTGCGAATCTGCTTTTTTTTCCATCTTGTGTTCAGCGTTCTGATAAGAAGACATAATTGTTTTCAAATGTATGTAATTAAAACGATTAGATAGAGCGAAAAACGCTCTTTAAAATAATATATAAAGTAAATGTATTATAACGAAAATTTATTTGAAAATACATCATTTGAAATCAAAATTAAAAATTCAGCAAGAAATTTCTTGTCGACCTAGTACAGGGTGACCCCCCCAAAAAACAGAGGACATTCAATTGTTTTTCTGAGCATTTTACAGTCAACGGAGAAAAAAAGGCCAAAGACCTAGTGTTTTGATGTGATGTTTTGAATATAATAAACTAGTTATGACCAAAGTTTCATTTAATTCGGACAAAACACTAAGAAACGGGGCCTAATTAGAGTTGAGGCCCGTTTTGGGGGAGTTCACCCTGTAATTATTAAATAAAGTTCAGAAAGATGGTTCTTCGACAGTATGAACTAGTTTTTTTTTTTGTTTTTTTTTTTGTGTGTGGTGGTGGGGAGCACTCCTTATTTCTGGAAAAGATATGACACCTGTAATTCCTCCCTTCAGATATGGTTATCATAGAAACCTGTGTTCATTTAGCCGACGTTAATACGTTTACTTAAGGGATTAACAACATAATATTTGTTTATTAACGTTGTTGGTGTGACAATATTTTTTGTTTGTTTGTTTTTTTTGCTCCCCCCCCCCGTTTCATACTTTTATTTGTTTTCCTTTTTTCTTTTTTTTTTTTTTTCAATAATTTATTTTATTTTATTTGTCTTTATTTTTGTGTCCTTTTCGGCGGGAATCACAAAGAGGATTATCAACCACACGTAATCAACAGCCACGAATCCAATCGGAAAAAATGGACATTTTAAGAACTAAACAATAATTGAAAAAAAAAAAATCTTCGATATTTTTCATCCATCTTTTGTTTCCATCTCCCCTAAAAAGGGAGTGGTCACTATTTGACATTTAAACAGATTTCATGATTGTATTTTTCGTTATATTATTTTATTCCACGCCAAAAAAAATAAATATCTTAAATCTTAAATCCTATCTAGAAAAAGCGGGTTATCCGTTTCCCGGAACGCGGGCGATGATTTCCATTAAGGTTAATTGACAATTGTTTGGGCAATTTGGCGGGTTAACCCCTTCTTCGGCCAGAGACGTTCCATGAACAAGCATGTAGGCGTGTCGCTGACACAAACTGAAGCGTCGGTCATACCCCGGGTGGCCCTACATACAACAACGAATGAGAAAAGGGGTTAAGTGTACGGAGTACAAGTCTTTCCTTCAAACAGGCGACCCGATTTTAAAGCGACCAGATTTTTTGACTTTCTTGAACCAAGATAGAATTATACTGTTTGTTTTATTATTAAAGCGTTTTTTTTGTTGTTGTTATTTTTTTTTAATGGGTATTCGCATTGGATCTTTTGTAGTACAATCCCGCCAAATAAATAAATAAATCTATATATCTATAAAAGTGAAAATGTCTGTCTGTGTACGTTTCCCTGCCAAATAACTCTGTCAATTTTCAGTCTAGAGACTCGAGATTTGATATAAGGCGTATTGAGATTTGGAGAAAATTTTTTTATCGGTTTTCAGAACGAAATTTGGCTCTCAGGAGGTCAAAGTTCAACGATTTAACCTTTGAAAACTCTACCAAACTCCTCCGCCAATTTTGGATCTAAACACTTGAAATTTTAAATGTATGTTACTGGGACATGGATCAAACATTTTAATTTAATTTGAGCCCAAAAATTACATTTTAAGGGGGTCAAAATTGGGGTCAAAGTTTTTAAAAATTGACCGCTGCGGTCTCTACTTAATTCCTCAGTCAATTTCTAGGCTAAACATTTGAAATTTAACATAAAGGGTATTCAGAGATCGAGCAAGCTTTTTAAGCGGTTTGGGGTGAAAATTTGAGCTATCAAGGGGGTCAAAGTTAAAAATATTTAACCTTCGTGGTGTCTAGCAAACTACTCAGCCAATTTTGGGTCTAAAGATTTTAGATTTATGCACAACGGGTATTCAGACATGCGGCAAGCATTTTACTCAGTTTCGGGGCGAAAATTTGGCTGCCAAAAGGTCAAAGTTGAAAGAGTTGACCTTTGCAGATTCTACCAAACTCCTTTGACAATTTTTGGTCTAGAGACTTGAAATTTTAGATGTTGATAACGCGAACATGGATAAAACTTTGTATTTTGATTTGATACCAAAATAATAAATGTTAAGGGGTCAAAATTCGGGTCGAATTAAAAAAAAAAAAAACAGATTACCTCTGTGGTCTTTATGAAATTACTCGGACAAATTTCGGTCTAAACATTTGAAATCTTACATAAAGTCGGGCAAGTTATGAGCAGTACATAGGACCCGAGCAAAGCCAGACTGAACAGCTAGTAATTAAATAAAAAGTAAATAGCAAAATAAGGGCATGATTGATTGCCAGAAAACCCCTGTGTATTCATTGAAATTGTTTTTGTTTTGTTTGTTTTGTTTTTTTCTCTATTGATTATTATATTGTACCAATATATAGTAGTAATTTCAAAAGTTAAAAAAATATAATTTGAGTGCCATCGGCTGGTATCGAAACCAAAACATGTAATTCTCCAGCCTTATTCGTAAGTCCCTGGGCCACATTCATGAGCATGTAAATAGATATAAAATAACATTGTTTAACTTACAAATGCATATTTGCACATACGTAGAAGAGCATTTGATACTAGAAAGCTGATTGGCTAACTAAAATCTCAATAGAAGAGGAGCATATAAACACGATAAACAACCAGATAACCTGAAGAGTCCTAGAGTGGATGAAACGCGGAATATTCAGTGTAGCTTAATCGCCATATATATTTTATAAATTACTAACTAGCTCTACCTCGTATTGAGCACTTTTGAAGTAAATACTTAAAGTTTACGCATAAATCTATACTTTTGTATATTAATTTTATGTGAGCAAATTAAGTAGTTATATATATATATATATATATATATATATATATATATATAAAGCACAATCTATCAATCTTTCCTATCTCTCGTTTTACAAACTACTCTCTCTCTCTCTCTCTCTCTCTCTCTCTCTCTCTCTCTCTCTCTCTCTCTCTCTCATTCCCATGCACCCATGCAGACTCTTTGGTTTTCTTGTTTTGTTTTACCTCCCCTCTCTATCCCCTATCTCTCTCTATCTCGATCTCTCTCTCTCTTTATATATATATATATATATATATATATATATATATATATATATATATATATATATATATCAAATACAATCTTTCTCTTTTCCATTGTGCTCTTCCAGTCTCGCATACTTATACTCTCCCTCTCTATCCTCGCTATCCCTTCTCTGCTTCCTACGCAAACTCTTTCGCCTTCTCTGTGTTATAACTGCGCTCTTATTCCTCCCTCCCTTTCCTCTCTCGCTCTCTTTCTTTCTTTCTTTCTTTCTCTCTCTCTCTCTCTCTCTCTTACTCCCCTTTCTTACTCTTATTCCCTTTTCATGTTTTTGCTCCCTTTCGTTTGCTTCTTTCTATCGTTTCTCTTTACTTAACTCCATCTCCCACTGTCCTCCTCCTATATATATATATATATATATATATATATATATATATATATATATATATATATATATATATATATATATATATATATATATAATTATATATATATATATATATAATGTCTCGGAAGTAGATTGAAAAGCACATCTTATTTTTCTTTTATTAATATATTTTTTTCCTTGTACACATTTTTGTGAATTATTCCATGGATTTCTGCCTTTGGATTATTATGAACCATCTTCTTCCAATTACGAGATTTCCTTGGATTTTTCTTGTACAAATGGAAATTCTTTTAACTTTCTTGAAGTTTTACATTTGGATTTTACCGTCACTGGATTTTTTATCTTCCACCAGACTATCCATTCATGTGTAATCACCTTTTTCTTTACCATATTCCCTCTGCTTAACTTATTTTGTTTTCAAGTAAGATCTTTGACTTACTTGTTGTTTAATCAAATACTTCTGCATGCAAAATCCGATCCCGCATTTTGCTAATTCCTACCCTCTGATGAGATGGAAAGTATTTCTTCGAAACTCCGCGGATTAAGGACTATCCATTTATCTAGTGTTTCCTTTTCAGATTAAATATGTTTTTAACTCATTTCAAAGTGTTTTTAACATATTTTATTAACTCATATATATATATATATATATCATTTCATTATTCTCTTCCCTATTTCTCTCTTTCTCCTCTCTCTCTCTCTCTCTCTCTCTCTCTCCTTATTCCCGCTTTCTCTCTTTTGTCCTCTTTTCTTTTCCTTCCCTCTCACTCTCCATCTTCACACTTGTAGTTAAGCTCTTTAAAAACCCAAGTTCTCCATATTACAAACACACTCTTCTTCCCCTTCTCTCTTTTTTTCTCTCTCTCTTTCTTTCCCTCTCTATCTTTTTCTCCTCTTACTTTCTATATATACCTCCCACATCACTCTCTCTCCCTCTTCCCCTTCCTCCCATAACTTAAGCTCTTCGATAATCCACATTATCCGCATTGTAAACGAGAATTCCTGCAGGAATCACCAAACCATTGTCTTCTCAACAAAAATCCTCAGGCACCATTCCTTGCCATTCTTTATCAATTCCTTTTCTTAAACAAAACAGAATCGTCATTTTTTTTCTTTTTTAATATCATTTTTTTTTTTTTTTTTTCATTTCTTCACCAAAAATGAATATTCCGTAATCATTCCTGGAATTCTTAAAAAAAAAACAGAAGAGCACAGCAAGGAATTTGCGAAAGATAACAGGATTTGGGGAATCGTCAATGGAGTTAGCATTTTAATAAATATCTATTATCGTTATTAATGCGCGTTTTCAATCCATTTCCAATATCTTTAAACTGTCACAGCTGACAAATCTCGTCGTCGTCGTCGTCGTCGTCGTCGTCGTCGCCATCATCATCATCATCATCATCATCATCATCATCATCACCACCACCACCACCACCACCACTGTAATAATAATAATAATAATAATAATAATAATAATAATAATAATAATAATAATAATAATCCCATACATTATCTCCCCCTATAATGTAAGCTAGAAAGGTTTTCTGTCATATATCTAGGTGTAAATGCAAACTCTATGATAAAAACTCGAACCTCGTACCCACACGATAACGTGTATGAAAAGTCCCCACCCCGAGGAGGAGTTGTCCATCCACGCTCGTGCCATATATTATTATATTAGGCACCAGTCAGGACCAAGAGCAGACATTGCTTGCTCGCCCTAATGACTGCAGAAATATCGCAATGTGTCTGCGATAGGGATTAATGACAGGGCAAAGGAAATTCTAGCAAAGGAATGGGTCTTTATCGTAAGTAAAACATGCGGGGCGTTCTTTAATTTCTTCTTTTTTTTTTTGTTTTCTTTTATTTGTGGTTATTGAATCACAATAACCAAGTAAGAAATAAGTGTGGGAGCCTTTTCTAGTCTCACGCAAAAACACGCGTTCACATCTCAAGTCATATTTCTTGTCATACACATACACACACACAAACATAAGCGCACATGTACACACAAGTAGATATATTAACGTTCGCGTACATACACTCACATTCACGTGTATACACACACACACGCTAACGTACACACATGTACGCACATACGCACACACGTACGCACACAAGGACGACGGACAACGTCATATCCCTTTCAAAGGAAATCCATACATGCGCAAAAGACCACCGGAAACAATTATAAAAGCAAGAGCAATAAGCAAAATCTTTCTTTTCGGACCAGCTCTCGATCTGAGAGGTTCGACGAACCAGCCGCCTCCCTTTCGGGATGCGCGCACTCGCGCGCGTCACGTCCCCTGCTACTATGTATAGGGCACGAGCTAACAGACAGTATGTACACTTTATACGTTTTCTATCTCCATGGCCTGAATTGACTTTTTCTCATTCTCTCTCTATACTACAATAGACTTTCCTCCTCACCAGCTAACAGCGACAGACGCACACCAAACTGGATTGACTTTCTCTCTTTCTCTCTCTACGACAATAGACTTTCCTTCTCACCAGTAAACAGCGAGAGACGCACGCCAACATAAACACGTGTTGTACCCTTTTCTTTCACTTGTTTCTTCACGAAATCCTAGTTCGTTTAATTCAAGTAAGCGCATTGTTCGTTCCTTCCTCAAAGCAATTCATTTTTCCTTTCTTTTCTCAATGTAATTCATTTCTCATATTTTGTACGACTGGGGGATATATATAATATATCCACCAGTCCACTATAAATTGGTGACCCGACGTGAGATGAACACGCATTCCCTTCTATACCCTAGACCGCTACATAAGTTTTTTTTTATTTCAGGCAGTTTAAATTAATCTGTTTTTCTTCTTTGACTTAACATAAATAACAGCTTTATCTTAAATTCCCCAACAAAAGAAATGGAAAAGAAAAAGGGGGGGGTGAAATAAAGAGGAAAGCCATCCATTGTCTTCACTTCCAGCGACCAAGTTCACCGGTATAAGAGAGACTTATCTTCAAATCTATTGCCGCAACAATATTTAGTTTTTATAGGGGGTGGGGGTCATGTTTGTGCCATGTTCTTTATGTATGTGTGATAGTGCACGATACCTCCCATATACATGAAAGGCATACACTATCCCTGCGTCAGAACCACAGATAAATCAATTCTGAGCCTGGTGTTGCCACAAACACCACAATATGAAAAAAATGTCCAATGCAAACAACACAAACAGAAGAAAGTTCTCGCTATCATGATCAGCAAGTGCTTCCTCGGTAGCCAACATGGGGGACCCAGTCGTCATCCTGCGAATATTCCTATTTACAATGCCTCCCCACGAGGCAGAGTTAGACACTAGGGTCGTTTTTTAACGTGGAGAAAAGGAACAAAAATAAAAATTGTCTCAGTCGTGAAGGATTTCTCCTCCACTGACAGAGAACAAGAAATTGAAATGCAGCATCTGAAGAACAGATGGTATTTATTTGCTCCACCACTGAGCAAATTAGGCACAAGGCCGTTTTTAATGTGAGGTAAAAACCAGCTCCCCTAAAAGTAGGCAAAAAGAGGGCACTCTGGTTACCAAAAATAATAATTGTCCCAGTATAGAGGGTTTCCCCTCCATTGACTGGTACAAATTATCTTAAGTGTAGCATCTGCCGGAACAGATACTACACTTTGATCTTGACCCGAAGGATCCTGCGAATGTTGGCCCGCTTTCTAATTTCAGAAACATAAACAACACGGACGCTGAGCAGGTAAGTATAACCTCTAATTCTAAGGACCAAAATGATACCGACCAAACAAAAACACAGCCAATATAACTAACAAAAAAGAAAAATCCGAAGAAAGAAATGGACAACAAAAGAGAATAGACTTGTAATGGAATGTTATTATAGAAGCAATCCTAAATATAAATATGGAGGTTACAGGAAATGAATGAAACTTGTCCAGTACTACCATACGACAGAACAAAGGATTGCGGACCAAGCAAGGCTGATACTCAAGAGAGGCTGGCTCTCAAAACTGGAACTAACGGAAATATAGCGAAAAATAAATAATGAAATCGAGCATGAAGCATCCTCCACTGGAACCACAAGTAGAAACACCATAGGCGAAGGACCTACAAAGACTGGACTCTACAAACGAGGAAATCGAGAATAACGAAACGAAGCTAACAGAGGCTGAAGCAGAAGAAATAGAAAAAATAATAGTTTATGAACGAGGAAAAAACAAAGCTCCCATCTTTAAGGAACCAAGAGTAGAAGAAATGAAAAACAGAAACAGAGAAAGTTAACAAGCTCCTTCCACATATCACAACAGACCTAATCACTGATCTAAACAATTTCATCTGCGCAGGCGCCAAGATGGTAAGTACGAAGTTCAAAACATAAAAACACACAGGAAAAGATGGACGGACAAAACCTGGATGGGAAATGAGGCTAGAAACCCACATCAACAAACATAAAAAAAGAAGCAAAAACAATAAACAGGAAGAAAGCAACGTGGAGAAAATTGAAAATTGGAAATGTGACGGAGAGGCTAAACAAGAAACATGAAGATCTGAACCAAAAAATAGCAGCAAAAGAAGACAGCTTAAGACGATATAGATACAAATCTGAATAGTGCAAGCAAAGCAGGACATTTGAAAACAATGAAAGACAATTCTATCAAAACGCGAATGGAGGAAAAACAAAAACGGAATGACGAAACCTGACAGAAACAAAAGTCTATTGGAGTAAAATATGGGAAGAACGACAAGATCACAACAGAAATGCCAAATGGCTGAAAGACATGAGCTACAACAAATTTAAGAAAGTACTATTTTTTTTTAATTAATCTTTGCTTCTAAGAAATGTATACGTGTTTGTTTATTTGTTTTTCTTTGGTCTTGTTTTATTTGTATTTATCGTCTTTATTTTTCTTTTTTTTTTTTGCCAACCTTATCTTGACTAAAGCTGAAATTCGTTATACCCCCTCCTAATAGGCAAAATACTGTTTAACTCTTATATTCCAAGTAAACTAAGGGGAAAAAGGCCTTTGCAACGCAAATCCCCGAAGTTTCAGAAACCTGGACATTTTTTTCCACATTAGAAGATACGACTTTATCAAAAAAAAAAAAAAAAAAAAAATATATATATATATATATATATATATATATATATATAAACTTAACAGCGTAACAAAGAATATTTTCTATTAATAGATAACACAAGTAGAGTCAATATCCGGGTAACAGAAAGCACCTTTTCTACCTCTAAATAATGTGGCCACATTCTCTCTTAGCCATGCCAAACGGGCTGGCATCCAGTGTACCTAAAGAAATGTTAAGTACTATTTCTTTTTAATTAATCTTGCTTTTAAGAAATGTATACATGTTCATTTATTTGTTTTTCTTTTGTTTTGTTTTATTTGTATTTATTTATCGTCTTTGTCTTTTTTTTTGCCAACCTTATCTTGACTAAAGCTACGATACGACTACACTAGAAGATACGACTTTATTTAAGTAATAAACTTAATACCTACAATCACTATAAACTCGCTTGTATTGAATATGTAGCTTCCTTGCTATCTATAACAAACCACGGAATATAGTTTGCCTTACTCTCAAGTATATATGTGCCTGAAATATACAGTGATCTTAGATACGTCACTAAGACTATTTCTGAATAGATACACAATGCTTTGTGCCTGACCTAATTGATTACCTTTAACTACGAAGTCCGACGCGCCACGTAGTCTTATTATGGTAGAAACACCCCTCTCTTGCGTGCTACGTATATCCAATATATTCATTTCCTCCAATACGACTGTCATTGTCTGATTTGCATGTTAAATAAATTTTTTAAAAAATGATTTTTTTTCTCTATAATTAAATTTTACTTGACTATAAATTCTAAAAATTAATCCTACTGTATTCTGTAAGTAATCCTCTCCTAAACACTAAGTCTACCCTACTCCCCAAGCTGCTACTAACACTCATACATTACACACACTTAATATAAAGTCATTCTGTAATGTGTTATCCTATTCCTAAGCCAATATATAAATAAATTAAAAAAATTTCTAAATTTAAAAAGAAAAATATTAAACCATATCTTAACTCTTTCCAACTAACAAATATAGTTGCTTCCACTGCATGAACTTTTACTCACCCCCTCCTCCTCCAGTAACAATGTAAGAGCAATGCCCCTTAATCACTTTGAGGAGTGTAATTTCTCAGTAGACATAACATTTACATACTAACCCAGTAACATTAACTACCCACGCGGGGTCGCAGAAGTACCTGGATTAGAACCCAAGCGCAGGATAAACCCTCTCGGTGCTGATGAACTCGTAGATCTTCCCAGATCATCCGTCTAGGAGAAGGAAAACTCTGAAGCTAAACCTAAGGGGAGGGATGCCCCTCCATTTTTGGATGACATCCTTCCTAGAGCTGATGACTCGAACAAATTACCGGTCTGCAAACCTAAACTGCTTAAGGAGTAGATAAGCACTGTCTATCACCTTCCATACTTATTCTTTGCCTATTAGCCAGGTGTAGAAGTCAAAGCACAGGGATTCGACAGAAACACTCAGTGATCGATCTTGTTTTCTGACTAGGGCAATGAGCGCCGATTTCCCCCTCTCCCGACACATCCCATCCCCCTCTAAACTGGTCAGTTGGGAGTGCTTGAACATCATAATTCCAGTACAAGTAGATTGGGTTGACCATTGTCTGATGGGTTGAGGGTACCGAATTGACAGTTCCTGGCTGCTGTTCCCGACTGGCAGTACAGAAGCCCTAATTCTTTGGTAGCGCTTAGAGCTGCTGCTCCATCAACAGTTGAATAATATTGGGATGTTTGTAGTGCCATGGAAAGGGACCCTGCACTCATCCCCGGTGGGCTTTCCTGAGGCCACAGTCCTAGTAGATGGAAGGTCAGCTGATGGTCTACTTGTGTTGCATGCCTGGTGTGCTACATAACCACTTGTTCAGCACCCCTTACCTAACTGAAACTTAAAAAAAGAAATGACAGTACAATCTAAAATTACACTTAAACCAGGACAAAACTCAAAGAAAATCAAATTGCCTCCTCCCTTGAGGCTTGCATTTATTAACATCCGTGGGCTTAGAACTAATTTAAATGATGCTGAAGCATTTCTCCTAACACACACCCCGGATATCTTAGCACTAAGTGAGACTAACCTACACCCTCCATCCCCTCTAACTACTTTAACATGCCTGGATATCTCCCACTCTGCTGTAAGGACTCTGACAGACATATGCACAGGCTTGGAGTCTATATTCGAAACACCTTCCCCCTGACTAGAGAAAGAAAACTAGAATTGGACGATCAAGCCTTTATGTGCTTTAGACTTAACATGCAACATAACATTAGTTACTTTTATTTTCTCTACCACTCTCCCTCGACCCAAGTGCTCTAATAAACAAAGTCTCTGACAGCATTGATACAGCACTTTCCCTCGACACTAGCACACAAGTTCATGTATTTGGTGACTTCAATGTCCACCACAGTAACTGGCTTGGATGCTCTAATTACAGACGCAGCTGGTACCACAACACATAACTTCTCTATATATCATTCCCTATCACAGACGGTTACGTTTCCAACCCGTTTCCCTGACCAGCAAGAGCAACATGCATCACTTTTAGATCTGTTTCTGACCACAGTTCCTGATGATTGTGTTATGAACGTCCACAGCCCACTTTCGAAATGCTGATCATGTAGTGAAAATAGTTGAAATCACCCTAAACTAGAGTCAAAATGGAAGAGCCATTGCTCAAAACAACGAGATATTATAAAAAGGCCGACTGGGAAGCCATCAGGGATCTCATTAGAGACGCCTCATGGCGAAATATCTTTTCACTTCCTTCTGAACAGTGTGCAAATGAGACCACTGAATGGTTCAAAACAGCAATTGAAGCATATGTCCCCATGGTTTACTTCCACATGTGCAGCTCCCATCGCGCAAAGGCAGCATGCGTACCACAGATTTAATCGACATAAATCCAGTTCAAACAGACAGAAGTATATAGAAGTCAGAAGTAACTGTAAGAAAGAAATAGCGACAGCTAAGAGAGAATTTACTGAAACTACCCAAAAACGCATCGAAGCTCAGAAATTAGGAACCCGTGACTTCTGGAAAATCTACAACAGTGTAGTAAATAATGAGCAATCAACAATTCCCCCACTATCCAATAATTATTAAGTTGTTTGCTCAGTTTGTCAGTCGGTTTGCCTTCAACTCCATACTAGACCCTGCTAACCCCCCTCTCCCAGACTTTCCTTTGCAGACAGACGCCACACTTGACGATCTGAAAATAACCCTTTCTCAGGTGCATGCCATTATAAAAAATCTTGACACTGCAAAAGCATGTGGACCTGATCTCATCCCGGCTGTGCTATTAAAAAAGTGCTCCGCCGAAGTAGCTCCAATCCTCTCCAAACTTTACAACAAATGCCTTAATGAATCTTGCTTTCCTGCCTGCTGGAAAACTGCTTCTGTAGTACCAGTTTTCAAGAATTCTGACGAAAGGACTGACCCAGCAAATTACTGTCCCATTAGCTTCCTCCCACTTTTTGCCAAAATATTTGAGTTCATAATTAACCAAGCTCTAGTCCATCACCTTATAGATGCTAAACTTCTGACCGACCAACAATATGGATTAAGGCAATCCCATTCCACAGAAGACATTCTAACTGTAATCTCCGAGCATATATACCATTCACTTGACAAAGCAAGGGAAGGTAGAGCGGTAGCTCTAGATATATCTAAGGCTTTTGACAAGGTATGGCACGAAGGTCTTCTCAGGAAAATCAGATCATACGGTATCACTGGAAGAATACTTAACATAATTAAATCCTTCTTAGATAAGAGAAAAATCCAGGTTGTCCTCGATGGTCGTACATCCAAAAAAAATGATATAAATGCCGGAGTGCCCCAGGAGTCTATCCTTGGACCTCTGTTATTCCTAATATTCATAAATGACCTTCCTGACAAAATTATCTGTGAGATGGGTATATATGCTGATGACACCACGTTCTATAACAGACACAACAGGAAAACAAATGAACACATATCTAAAGAAATGGCAGAAAAAATAGAGGATGACCTCCGATCTGTAGTGGAATGGGGACAAAAATGGATGGTCACATTCAATGCTGCTAAGACTAAACTGGTTTCCTTCAATAACTACAAGCAATGGCCAAAGACTCTTTATCTGAAAAATCCACAAAACAGAAAACAGAGACAAAGGATAAAACGAGAAAAGAAAAATGGAAAGAGAAACACGGAAGATTCATGAGAATGACAAAAGATGAAAATAGCAAAAACACTTTTACATGGATGCGAAAAGGACACTTAAGTCGAGAAACTGAATCCCTAATAACTGCAGCACAAGATAACTCGATAAGAATCAATCACATTAAAGCAAAGATTTACAAAACACAAGAAAATAGCAAATGCAGACTCTGTGAATATTATGGCGTTAAATGGTAATAAGAACGAAGGAACACAGGATTTTTAAGAAACGAACATGTACTCACATATATTACAGGCAAAGCGAGTTGAGCAATACCATTCCTCAATGGTGGGGGCATGTGCACCTGACTTCCTCGGCCGCGTGCCAATCTGCCGGGCACCGGTACTCGATACCGGACGTGACGTCACTAGAGGAAGTGATGTCATGAGATGGTCCAAGAAGAATTTAGCCATGGCATGGATCAACTATAAAAAAAAAGCATACGACAGGCTCCTCCATGCATGGATAATAGAATGTTTGAAAATGTATAAAATACCAAGCAGGATCTTAAACGTGATTGAAAATGCAATGAGAACATGGAGACTGGAATTGACAGCTGATGGACAACACATCCATCCTTTGTCAAGAACTTTGCAGCTAATTCTACCCTTTGCGACCAAGACCGCCAACCCCCAATATTTCCTCTTGTATCAGAAAACACGCTATGTGATATACGTATATCTGTACGTGATGTTGCCAAGCTAATCAAAAACCTTGATTCCAGTAAAGCAACTGGCCCTGATGGTATTCCAATTATAGTACTCAAAAAACTTCAACCTGAACTAGCGCCCATACTTACAAAACTGTTTAAACGTTGTCTTAAGGAGAATAGTTTCCCATCTCCCTGGAAAATCTCATCAGTATGCCCTGTATTTAAGAATTCAGGTGATCGCTCATCCCCCTCTCAGTACAGGCCAATAAGTCTCCTGTGCGTCATGAGTAAGTTGCTAGAATCTGTATTAAATACAGAAGTAATCAAACATCTCAACAAAAATAACCTTCTTAGTGACACTCAATATGGTTTCCGTTCTGCTAGATCTACAGCAGATGTCCTTACAGTAATATCGCATAGGATTAGCAAATCTCTCGACGGTGGCAATCTTTCTAGGGCAATTGCTCTTGACATATCTAAAGCCTTTGATAGGGTATGGCATAAAGGTTTACTTCATAAGATCGCTAGCTATGGTATAGCTGGAAAAGTCTTCTCAATTATTAAATCATTTCTTTCTGATAGATTCATAAGAGTAGTAGTTGAGGGGCAAAAATCAGAAGCTCACAATATTAATGCCGGTGTCCCTCAGGGATCCATCCTGGGCCCAACTCTTTTCCTGATCTACATTAATGATCTTCCAAATCATATCCTTACATCATTTGTAGACATTTATGCTGACGACACTACCATTTATGGTACCACATCTAAGACAGTAAACGAGCAAGTTCTCTCCAATTCTCTCTCCTCTGATCTTGAGCACGTAGTACAATGGGGAAAGGAGTGGCTGGTTACTTTTAATGCATCTAAAACCAAGCTTCTCTCTTTACATCATCAACATTCTAATCCACATTTGTCATCAATTGAAATGAATGGCTCTCGTCTTCAGGAGGCCTCAAGTTTTGACAAGCTTCTGGGCTTGACCATTACTCCTGATCTTAAATGGAACACGTATATCAAATCTGTTGCCAAGGCCGCTGGAAAAATGGTGGGATCTTTCTATCGATCCAGTAGATATCTCACTGCTGATGCTATTCTCTATCTATATAAGAGCCAGGTACGTCCAAGGATGGAATACTGTTGCCACATCTGGGCAGGAGCTGCTAGAAAGAACTTGTCCTGCCTTGATAGAGTTCAAAATAGACTTCGTAGCCTCGTAGGAGATGTCCTTTTCTCCTCCTTGCAACCTCTATCTCACAGAAGAGATGTTGCGAGTTTGTCTCTGATGTATCGTTATTTTCATGGAAAGTGTTCAACTGAGCTTCAATCTATGGTCCCCCCTCGCCAAACTTTCACAAGAAACACTCGTCTAGCTGTAAACACTATCAATAATTTCCCCCACTCTTTATCTGTGCCTAAACCTAAACGTAGATTCCATGAACAAAGCTTCTTTCTTAGAACTGCACGCCTGTGGAATTGTCTTCCGTTTTCCTGCTTTCCGGCTGACTACAATATGGTTTTGTTCAAGTCTAAAGTAAATAAGTTCTTGATGAGCCGTTCCATATAAGTTATTAAATTTACCAAATTTTCATTACTAATGATTACTATATTGACCAACTTCTACTGTACACTCTTTAACCCTTATCCTTGAGTGGCCTCTGGGCCTTGATAATGTGGTGATGCCTTTGTAAAAAAAAAAAAAAAAAAAAAAAAAAAAAAAAAAAACATAACAGAAATTAACATACACAAGAGGTATTTTCCAAGGAGAATCACTATCACCATTACTGTTCATGGTAGCGATTATGCCAATGAATAATATACTGAGAAACTGCCAAGCCGGATACAAGTTCTCTAATACAGAGGAAAAAATGGTGGGGCGTGTGCACCTGACTTCCTCGGCCGCGTGCCAATCTGCCGGGCACCGGTACTCGATACCGGAAGTAACGTCACTAGAGGAAGTGATGTCATGAGATGGTCCATTAATCCCATGGAGGGGCTTCTCCAACAGTGAATAAAGAAACGAAACGATAAACAATATATAGTAATCGAATGCAGCAAACTGGCCCACAAAGAATACAAGAGCAGGCACGACCAAGTGGGAAGGGCAGAACAGTGGGAACTATGCAAACAACTTGAATGCACAGACAAATGGTACAAGCATAAGCTGGCAGCAGTTCTTGAAAACGAGAATCAGAAAATCCTATGGGACATGGACATACAAACTGATAAACCCATCCAAGCAATAAGACTGGATTTCATAATAATTATCAAGAAAGAAAAGTCCTGTCAACTCGTAGACTTTGCTGTTCCAGCTGGCCACAGGGTGAAAATTCAAAGAAAATACACAGTTAGCCAATTCCAAAAACTTTGAAAAAAAAAAAATGAGAGAAATTGGAATCAGAGGAATGTCTGGAAAGATACAAAAAATAACAATAATGAAAACAGCTGGAATATTAAGGAAAATCCTTGAATGCGGAAACTAATACACATGAGCCACAGAGGCAAAACATGTAGAAGCGTTACATGGAACCAAGAATATTGAAGTTGCATATCTACAAGTTCGTTATCCCTTCCCTCATCCTCTATTGCCCCATCACTGAGCCCCCCCAAAAATTGATGCAAAATAATCAAGAAGGGTCAAGAAGAATGGAAAGATCAAGGAGAGAACACTGACCAGACCTCTGCTGGACAAGTGTGAAGAGAGCTGGGACCTTGGGGAAGCTTATTGCCACTCAAATCCCAGTTGAAACAAATGTTTGCTGCCAGCGAGAAATCAATGGTAAGCGGTTGTTACGATAACGCAAATTCATTTGCAAATGTTATAAAAAGAGGTGGAGAGTACCTGAAAATCTGAGGAGACTTGTTGTCACTCAGCTTCCAGGGAACACCACAGGTTGTTTTCAAGGAGAGATCGTTGATGACCTGTGTGAGATAATAATAATAATAATAATAATAATAATAATAATAATAATAATAATAATAATAATAATAATAATGATAATAAAAATAATAATAATAAAAATAATAATAATAAAAATAATAATAATGATAATGATTATAATAATAATGAATGATAATAATAATAATAATAAAATAATAATAATAATAATAATAATAATAATGACAATAATAATAATAATAATAATAATGATAATAATAATAATGATAATAAAAATAATAATAATAATGATAATAATGATAATAATAATAATAATGATAATAATAATAATAATGATAATAATAATAATAATAATAATGATAATAATAATAATAATAATGATAATAATAATAATAATGATAATAATAATAATAATAATGATAATAATAATAATGATAATAATAATAATTATGATAATAATAATAATGATAATAATGATAATAATAATAATAATGATAATAATAATAATAATAATAATGATAATAATAATAATAATGATAATAATAATAATAATAATGATAATAATAATAATGATAATAATAATAATAATGATAATAATAATAATAATAATAATAATGATAATAATAATAATAATGATAATAATGATAATAATAATAATAATGATAATAATAATAATAATAATAATGATAATAATAATAATAATGATAATAATAATGATAATAATAATAATAATAATGATAATAATAATAATGATAATAATAATAATTATGATAATAATAATAATGATAATAATGATAATAATAATAATAATGATAATAATAATAATAATAATAATGATAATAATAATAATGATAATAATAATAATAATAATGATAATAATAATAATAATGATAATAATAATAATGATAATAATAATAATAATAATGATAATAATAATAATAATGATAATAATGATAATAATAATAATAATGATAATAATAATAATAATAATAATGATAATAATAATAATAATGATAATAATAATAATAATAATAATGATAATAATAATAATAATGATAATAATAATAATAATAATAATAATGATAATGATAATAATAATAATGATAATAATAATAATTATGATAATAATAATAATGATAATAATGATAATAATAATAATAATGATAATAATAATAATAATAATAATAATAATAATAATAATAATAATAATAATAATAATAATAATAATAATAACAATAATTTGGAATTTTCTGTCTAAAGATGACGTAAAAAGAAAAAGAGAAAATCTTATATTTGCTGCTCATGAACAAATACTTAAATACAAATGCAATAAATAAAAACATTGATGGGAATGATTGTTCTGAAAAGTGCAGGTTGTTTAGTATATCTATTGAAACAGTGTCACACATTGTTAGTGCGTGTTCTATACTTGTTTAGTATATCTATTAAAACAGTGTCACACATTGTTAGTGCGTGTTCTATACTTGTTTAGTATATCTATTAAAACAGTGTCACACATTGTTAGTGCGTGTTCTATACTTGTTTAGTATATCTATTAAAACAGTGTCACACATTGTTAGTGCATGTTCTATACTTGTTTAGTATATCTATTGAAACAGTGTCACACATTGTTAGTGCGTGTTCTATACTTGTTTAGTATATCTATTGAAACAGTGTCACACATTGTTAGTGCGTGTTCTATACTTGTTTAGTATATCTATTGAAACAGTGTCACACATTGTTAGTGCGTGTTCTATACTTGTTTAGTATATCTATTAAAACAGTGTCACACATTGTTAGTGCGTGTTCTATACTTGTTTAGTATATCTATTGAAACAGTGTCACACATTGTTAGTGCGTGTTCTATACTTGTTTAGTATATCTATTGAAACAGTGTCACACATTGTTAGTGCGTGTTCTATACTTGTTTAGTATATCTATTGAAACAGTGTCACACATTGTTAGTGCGTGTTCTATACTTGTTTAGTATATCTATTAAAACAGTGTCACACATTGTTAGTGCGTGTTCTATACTTGTTTAGTATATCTATTGAAACAGTGTCACACATTGTTAGTGCATGTTCTATACTTGTTTAGTATATCTATTGAAACAGTGTCACACATTGTTAGTGCGTGTTCTATACTTGTTTAGTATATCTATTAAAACAGTGTCACACATTGTTAGTGCGTGTTCTATACTTGTTTAGTATATCTATTGAAACAGTGTCACACATTGTTAGTGCGTGTTCTATACTTGTTTAGTATATCTATTAAAACAGTGTCACACATTGTTAGTGCGTGTTCTATACTTGTTTAGTATATCTATTAAAACAGTGTCACACATTGTTAGTGCGTGTTCTATACTTGTTTAGTATATCTATTGAAACAGTGTCACACATTGTTAGTGCATGTTCTATACTTGTTTAGTATATCTATTGAAACAGTGTCACACATTGTTAGTGCATGTTCTATACTTGTTTAGTATATCTATTGAAACAGTGTCACACATTTTTAGTGCGTGTTCTATACTTGTTTAGTATATCTATTGAAACAGTGTCACACATTGTTAGTGCGTGTTCTATACTTGTTTAGTATATCTATTGAAACAGTGTCACACATTGTTAGTGCATGTTCTATACTTGTTTAGTATATCTATTGAAACAGTGTCACACATTGTTAGTGCATGTTCTATACTTGTTTAGTATATCTATTGAAACAGTGTCACACATTGTTAGTGCGTGTTCTATACTTGTTTAGTATATCTATTGAAACAGTGTCACACATTGTTAGTGCGTGTTCTATACTTGTTTAGTATATCTATTGAAACAGTGTCACACATTGTTAGTGCGTGTTCTATACTTGTTTAGTATATCTATTAAAACAGTGTCACACATTGTTAGTGCGTGTTCTATACTTGTTTAGTATATCTATTGAAACAGTGTCACACATTGTTAGTGCATGTTCTATACTTGTTTAGTATATCTATTAAAACAGTGTCACACATTGTTAGTGCATGTTCTATACTTGTTTAGTATATCTATTGAAACAGTGTCACACATTGTTAGTGCGTGTTCTATACTTGTTTAGTATATCTATTGAAACAGTGTCACACATTGTTAGTGCGTGTTCTATACTTGTTTAGTATATCTATTAAAACAGTGTCACACATTGTTAGTGCGTGTTCTATACTTGTTTAGTATATCTATTAAAACAGTGTCACACATTGTTAGTGCGTGTTCTATACTTGTTTAGTATATCTATTAAAACAGTGTCACACATTGTTAGTGCGTGTTCTATACTTGTTTAGTATATCTATTAAAACAGTGTCACACATTGTTAGTGCATGTTCTATACTTGTTTAGTATATCTATTGAAACAGTGTCACACATTGTTAGTGCGTGTTCTATACTTGTTTAGTATATCTATTAAAACAGTGTCACACATTGTTAGTGCGTGTTCTATACTTGTTTAGTATATCTATTGAAACAGTGTCACACATTGTTAGTGCGTGTTCTATACTTGTTTAGTATATCTATTAAAACAGTGTCACACATTGTTAGTGCATGTTCTATACTTGTTTAGTATATCTATTAAAACAGTGTCACACATTGTTAGTGCATGTTCTATACTTGTTTAGTATATCTATTAAAACAGTGTCACACATTGTTAGTGCGTGTTCTATACTTGTTTAGTATATCTATTAAAACAGTGTCACACATTGTTAGTGCGTGTTCTATACTTGTTTAGTATATCTATTGAAACAGTGTCACACATTGTTAGTGCGTGTTCTATACTTGTTTAGTATATCTATTGAAACAGTGTCACACATTGTTAGTGCATGTTCTATACTTGTTTAGTATATCTATTGAAACAGTGTCACACATTGTTAGTGCATGTTCTATACTTGTTTAGTATATCTATTGAAACAGTGTCACACATTGTTAGTGCATGTTCTATACTTGTTTAGTATATCTATTAAAACAGTGTCACACATTGTTAGTGCGTGTTCTATACTTGTTTAGTATATCTATTGAAACAGTGTCACACATTGTTAGTGCGTGTTCTATACTTGTTTAGTATATCTATTGAAACAGTGTCACACATTGTTAGTGCGTGTTCTATACTTGTTTAGTATATCTATTAAAACAGTGTCACACATTGTTAGTGCATGTTCTATACTTGTTTAGTATATCTATTAAAACAGTGTCACACATTGTTAGTGCGTGTTCTATACTTGTTTAGTATATCTATTGAAACAGTGTCACACATTGTTAGTGCATGTTCTATACTTGTTTAGTATATCTATTGAAACAGTGTCACACATTGTTAGTGCATGTTCTATACTTGTTTAGTATATCTATTAAAACAGTGTAACACATTGTTAGTGCATGTTCTATACTTGTTTAGTATATCTATTGAAACAGTGTCACACATTGTTAGTGCATGTTCTATACTTGTTTAGTATATCTATTAAAACAGTGTCACACATTGTTAGTGCGTGTTCTATACTTGTTTAGTATATCTATTGAAACAGTGTCACACATTGTTAGTGCGTGTTCTATACTTGTTTAGTATATCTATTGAAACAATGTCACACATTGTTAGTGCGTGTTCTATACTTGTTTAGTATATCTATTAAAACAGTGTCACACATTGTTAGTGCATGTTCTATACTTGTTTAGTATATCTATTAAAACAGTGTCACACATTGTTAGTGCATGTTCTATACTTGTTTAGTATATCTATTAAAACAGTGTCACACATTGTTAGTGCATGTTCTATACTTGTTTAGTATATCTATTAAAACAGTGTCACACATTGTTAGTGCGTGTTCTATACTTGTTTAGTATATCTATTGAAACAGTGTCACACATTGTTAGTGCATGTTCTATACTTGTTTAGTATATCTATTGAAACAGTGTCACACATTGTTAGTGCATGTTCTATACTTGTTTAGTATATCAATTAAAACAGTGTCACACATTGTTAGTGCATGTTCTATACTTGTTTAGTATATCTATTGAAACAGTGTCACACATTGTTAGTGCATGTTCTATACTTGTTTAGTATATCTATTAAAACAGTGTCACACATTGTTAGTGCGTGTTCTATACTTGTTTAGTATATCTATTGAAACAGTGTCACACATTGTTAGTGCGTGTTCTATACTTGTTTAGTATATCTATTGAAACAGTGTCACACATTGTTAGTGCATGTTCTATACTTGTTTAGTATATCTATTAAAACAGTGTCACACATTGTTAGTGCATGTTCTATACTTGTTTAGTATATCTATTAAAACAGTGTCACACATTGTTAGTGCGTGTTCTATACTTGTTTAGTATATCTATTGAAACAGTGTCACACATTGTTAGTGCATGTTCTATACTTGTTTAGTATATCTATTGAAACAGTGTCACACATTGTTAGTGCATGTTCTATACTTGTTTAGTATATCTATTAAAACAGTGTCACACATTGTTAGTGCGTGTTCTATACTTGTTTAGTATATCTATTGAAACAGTGTCACACATTGTTAGTGCATGTTCTATACTTGTTTAGTATATCTATTAAAACAGTGTCACACATTGTTAGTGCGTGTTCTATACTTGTTTAGTATATCTATTGAAACAGTGTCACACATTGTTAGTGCGTGTTCTATACTTGTTTAGTATATCTATTAAAACAGTGTCACACATTGTTAGTGCATGTTCTATACTTGTTTAGTATATCTATTGAAACAGTGTCACACATTGTTAGTGCATGTTCTATACTTGTTTAGTATATCTATTAAAACAGTGTCACACATTGTTAGTGCGTGTTCTATACTTGTTTAGTATATCTATTGAAACAGTGTCACACATTGTTAGTGCATGTTCTATACTTGTTTAGTATATCTATTGAAACAGTGTCACACATTGTTAGTGCATGTTCTATACTTGTTTAGTATATCTATTAAAACAGTGTCACACATTGTTAGTGCATGTTCTATACTTGTTTAGTATATCTATTGAAACAGTGTCACACATTGTTAGTGCATGTTCTATACTTGTTTAGTATATCTATTAAAACAGTGTCACACATTGTTAGTGCATGTTCTATACTTGTTTAGTATATCTATTAAAACAGTGTCACACATTGTTAGTGCATGTTCTATACTTGTTTAGTATATCTATTAAAACAGTGTCACACATTGTTAGTGCATGTTCTATACTTGTTTAGTATATCTATTGAAACAGTGTCACACATTGTTAGTGCGTGTTCTATACTTGTTTAGTATATCTATTAAAACAGTGTCACACATTGTTAGTGCATGTTCTATACTTGTTTAGTATATCTATTGAAACAGTGTCACACATTGTTAGTGCATGTTCTATACTTGTTTAGTATATCTATTGAAACAGTGTCACACATTGTTAGTGCGTGTTCTATACTTGTTTAGTATATCTATTGAAACAGTGTCACACATTGTTAGTGCATGTTCTATACTTGTTTAGTATATCTATTGAAACAGTGTCACACATTGTTAGTGCATGTTCTATACTTGTTTAGTATATCTATTGAAACAGTGTCACACATTGTTAGTGCGTGTTCTATACTTGTTTAGTATATCTATTGAAACAGTGTCACACATTGTTAGTGCGTGTTCTATACTTGTTTAGTATATCTATTGAAACAGTGTCACACATTGTTAGTGCATGTTCTATACTTGTTTAGTATATCTATTGAAACAGTGTCACACATTGTTAGTGCGTGTTCTATACTTGTTTAGTATATCTATTGAAACAGTGTCACACATTGTTAGTGCGTGTTCTATACTTGTTTAGTATATCTATTAAAACAGTGTCACACATTGTTAGTGCGTGTTCTATACTTGTTTAGTATATCTATTGAAACAGTGTCACACATTGTTAGTGCATGTTCTATACTTGTTTAGTATATCTATTGAAACAGTGTCACACATTGTTAGTGCGTATTCTATACTTGTTTAGTATATCTATTAAAACAGTGTCACACATTGTTAGTGCGTGTTCTATACTTGTTTAGTATATCTATTGAAACAGTGTCACACATTGTTAGTGCATGTTCTATACTTGTTTAGTATATCTATTGAAACAGTGTCACACATTGTTAGTGCGTATTCTATACTTGTTTAGTATATCTATTGAAACAGTGTCACACATTGTTAGTGCATGTTCTATACTTGTTTAGTATATCTATTGAAACAGTGTCACACATTGTTAGTGCGTATTCTATACTTGTTTAGTATATCTATTGAAACAGTGTCACACATTGTTAGTGCATGTTCTATACTTGTTTAGTATATCTATTGAAACAGTGTCACACATTGTTAGTGCGTATTCTATACTTGTTTAGTATATCTATTGAAACAGTGTCACACATTGTTAGTGCGTGTTCTATACTTGTTTAGTATATCTATTAAAACAGTGTCACACATTGTTAGTGCGTGTTCTATACTTGTTTAGTATATCTATTGAAACAGTGTCACACATTGTTAGTGCATGTTCTATACTTGTTTAGTATATCTATTGAAACAGTGTCACACATTGTTAGTGCATGTTCTATACTTGTTTAGTATATCTATTGAAACAGTGTCACACATTGTTAGTGCATGTTCTATACTTGTTTAGTATATCTATTGAAACAGTGTCACACATTGTTAGTGCGTGTTCTATACTTGTTTAGTATATCTATTGAAACAGTGTCACACATTGTTAGTGCATGTTCTATACTTGTTTAGTATATCTATTGAAACAGTGTCACACATTGTTAGTGCGTATTCTATACTTGTTTAGTATATCTATTGAAACAGTGTCACACATTGTTAGTGCATGTTCTATACTTGTTTAGTATATCTATTGAAACAGTGTCACACATTGTTAGTGCGTATTCTATACTTGTTTAGTATATCTATTGAAACAGTGTCACACATTGTTAGTGCATGTTCTATACTTGTTTAGTATATCTATTGAAACAGTGTCACACATTGTTAGTGCGTATTCTATACTTGTTTAGTATATCTATTGAAACAGTGTCACACATTGTTAGTGCATGTTCTATACTTGTTTAGTATATCTATTGAAACAGTGTCACACATTGTTAGTGCGTATTCTATACTTGTTTAGTATATCTATTGAAACAGTGTCACACATTGTTAGTGCATGTTCTATACTTGTTTAGTATATCTATTGAAAAAGTGTCACACATTGTTAGTGCGTGTTCTATACTTGTTTAGTATATCTATTAAAACAGTGTCACACATTGTTAGTGCGTATTCTATCCTTGTTTAGTATATCTATTGAAACAGTGTCACACATTGTTAGTGCATGTTCTATACTTGTTTAGTATATCTATTGAAAAAGTGTCACACATTGTTAGTGCATGTTCTATACTTGTTTAGTATATCTATTGAAACAGTGTCACACATTGTTAGTGCATGTTCTATACTTGTTTAGTATATCTATTGAAACAGTGTCACACATTGTTAGTGCGTATTCTATACTTGTTTAGTATATCTATTGAAACAGTGTCACACATTGTTAGTGCATGTTCTATACTTGTTTAGTATATCTATTGAAAAAGTGTCACACATTGTTAGTGCGTGTTCTATACTTGTTTAGTATATCTATTGAAACAGTGTCACACATTGTTAGTGCGTGTTCTATACTTGTTTAGTATATCTATTGAAACAGTGTCACACATTGTTAGTGCATGTTCTATACTTGTTTAGTATATCTATTGAAAAAGTGTCACACATTGTTAGTGCGTATTCTATACTTGTTTAGTATATCTATTGAAACAGTGTCACACATTGTTAGTGCATGTTCTATACTTGTTTAGTATATCTATTGAAACAGTGTCACACATTGTTAGTGCATGTTCTATACTTGTTTAGTATATCTATTGAAACAGTGTCACACATTGTTAGTGCGTATTCTATCCTTGTTTAGTATATCTATTGAAACAGTGTCACACATTGTTAGTGCATGTTCTATACTTGTTTAGTATATCTATTGAAACAGTGTCACACATTGTTAGTGCATGTTCTATACTTGTTTAGTATATCTATTGAAAAAGTGTCACACATTGTTAGTGCGTATTCTATACTTGTTTAGTATATCTATTGAAACAGTGTCACACATTGTTAGTGCATGTTCTATACTTGTTTAGTATATCTATTGAAACAGTGTCACACATTGTTAGTGCATGTTCTATACTTGTTTAGTATATCTATTGAAACAGTGTCACACATTGTTAGTGCATGTTCTATACTTGTTTAGTATATCTATTGAAAAAGTGTCACACATTGTTAGTGCGTGTTCTATACTTGTTTAGTATATCTATTAAAACAGTGTCACACATTGTTAGTGCGTATTCTATCCTTGTTTAGTATATCTATTGAAACAGTGTCACACATTGTTAGTGCATGTTCTATACTTGTTTAGTATATCTATTGAAAAAGTGTCACACATTGTTAGTGCATGTTCTATACTTGTTTAGTATATCTATTGAAACAGTGTCACACATTGTTAGTGCGTATTCTATCCTTGTTTAGTATATCTATTGAAACAGTGTCACACATTGTTAGTGCGTGTTCTATACTTGTTTAGTATATCTATTGAAACAGTGTCACACATTGTTAGTGCATGTTCTATACTTGTTTAGTATATCTATTGAAACAGTGTCACACATTGTTAGTGCATGTTCTATACTTGTTTAGTATATCTATTAAAACAGTGTCACACATTGTTGGTGCGTGTTCTATACTTGTTTAGTATATCTATTGAAACAGTGTCACACATTGTTAGTGCATGTTCTATACTTGTTTAGTATATCTATTGAAACAGTGTCACACATTGTTAGTGCGTATTCTATACTTGTTTAGTATATCTATTGAAACAGTGTCACACATTGTTAGTGCATGTTCTATACTTGTTTAGTATATCTATTGAAACAGTGTCACACATTGTTAGTGCATGTTCTATACTTGTTTAGTATATCTATTGAAACAGTGTCACACATTGTTAGTGCATGTTCTATACTTGTTTAGTATATCTATTGAAAAAGTGTCACACATTGTTAGTGCGTATTCTATACTTGTTTAGTATATCTATTGAAACAGTGTCACACATTGTTAGTGCATGTTCTATACTTGTTTAGTATATCTATTGAAACAGTGTCACACATTGTTAGTGCATGTTCTATACTTGTTTAGTATATCTATTGAAAAAGTGTCACACATTGTTTGTGCGTGTTCTATACTTGTTTAGTATATCTATTGAAACAGTGTCACACATTGTTAGTGCATGTTCTATCCTTGTTTAGTATATCTATTGAAACAGTGTCACACATTGTTAGTGCGTGTTCTATACTTGTTTAGTATATCTATTGAAACAGTGTCACACATTGTTAGTGCGTGTTCTATACTTGTTTAGTATATCTATTGAAACAGTGTCACACATTGTTAGTGCATGTTCTATCCTTGTTTAGTATATCTATTGAAACAGTGTCACACATTGTTAGTGCGTGTTCTATACTTGTTTAGTATATCTATTGAAACAGTGTCACACATTGTTAGTGCGTATTCTATACTTGTTTAGTATATCTATTGAAACAGTGTCACACATTGTTAGTGCGTGTTCTATACTTGTTTAGTATATCTATTGAAACAGTGTCACACATTGTTAGTGCATGTTCTATCCTTGTTTAGTATATCTATTGAAACAGTGTCACACATTGTTAGTGCGTGTTCTATACTTGTTTAGTATATCTATTGAAACAGTGTCACACATTGTTAGTGCGTATTCTATACTTGTTTAGTATATCTATTGAAACAGTGTCACACATTGTTAGTGCATGTTCTATACTTGTTTAGTATATCTATTGAAACAGTGTCACACATTGTTAGTGCATGTTCTATACTTGTTTAGTATATCTATTGAAACAGTGTCACACATTGTTAGTGCGTATTCTATACTTGTTTAGTATATCTATTGAAACAGTGTCACACATTGTTAGTGCATGTTCTATACTTGTTTAGTATATCTATTGAAACAGTGTCACACATTGTTAGTGCGTATTCTATACTTGTTTAGTATATCTATTGAAACAGTGTCACACATTGTTAGTGCATGTTCTATACTTGTTTAGTATATCTATTGAAACAGTGTCACACATTGTTAGTGCATGTTCTATACTTGTTTAGTATATCTATTGAAACAGTGTCACACATTGTTAGTGCGTATTCTATACTTGTTTAGTATATCTATTGAAACAGTGTCACACATTGTTAGTGCATGTTCTATACTTGTTTAGTATATCTATTGAAAAAGTGTCACACATTGTTGGTGCGTGTTCTATACTTGTTTAGTATATCTATTGAAACAGTGTCACACATTGTTAGTGCATGTTCTATCCTTGTTTAGTATATCTATTGAAACAGTGTCACACATTGTTAGTGCGTGTTCTATACTTGTTTAGTATATCTATTGAAACAGTGTCACACATTGTTAGTGCGTGTTCTATACTTGTTTAGTATATCTATTGAAACAGTGTCACACATTGTTAGTGCGTGTTCTATACTTGTTTAGTATATCTATTGAAACAGTGTCACACATTGTTAGTGCATGTTCTATCCTTGTTTAGTATATCTATTGAAACAGTGTCACACATTGTTAGTGCGTGTTCTATACTTGTTTAGTATATCTATTGAAACAGTGTCACACATTGTTAGTGCGTATTCTATACTTGTTTAGTATATCTATTGAAACAGTGTCACACATTGTTAGTGCATGTTCTATACTTGTTTAGTATATCTATTGAAACAGTGTCACACATTGTTAGTGCATGTTCTATACTTGTTTAGTATATCTATTGAAACAGTGTCACACATTGTTAGTGCATGTTCTATACTTGTTTAGTATATCTATTGAAACAGTGTCACACATTGTTAGTGCGTATTCTATACTTGTTTAGTATATCTATTGAAACAGTGTCACACATTGTTAGTGCATGTTCTATACTTGTTTAGTATATCTATTGAAACAGTGTCACACATTGTTAGTGCGTGTTCTATACTTGTTTAGTATATCTATTGAAACAGTGTCACACATTGTTAGTGCGTGTTCTATACTTGTTTAGTATATCTATTGAAACAGTGTCACACATTGTTAGTGCATGTTCTATCCTTGTTTAGTATATCTATTGAAACAGTGTCACACATTGTTAGTGCGTGTTCTATACTCGTTTAGTATATCTATTGAAACAGTGTCACACATTGTTAGTGCATGTTCTATACTTGTTTAGTATATCTATTGAAACAGTGTCACACATTGTTAGTGCATGTTCTATACTTGTTTAGTATATCTATTGAAACAGTGTCACACATTGTTAGTGCGTATTCTATACTTGTTTAGTATATCTATTGAAACAGTGTCACACATTGTTAGTGCGTGTTCTATACTTGTTTAGTATATCTATTGAAACAGTGTCACACATTGTTGGTGCGTGTTCTATACTTGTTTAGTATATCTATTGAAACAGTGTCACACATTGTTAGTGCGTGTTCTATACTTGTTTAGTATATCTATTGAAACAGTGTCACACATTGTTAGTGCATGTTCTATACTTGTTTAGTATATCTATTGAAACAGTGTCACACATTGTTAGTGCATGTTCTATCCTTGTTTAGTATATCTATTGAAACAGTGTCACACATTGTTAGTGCGTGTTCTATACTTGTTTAGTATATCTATTGAAACAGTGTCACACATTGTTAGTGCATGTTCTATACTTGTTTAGTATATCTATTGAAACAGTGTCACACATTGTTAGTGCATGTTCTATACTTGTTTAGTATATCTATTGAAACAGTGTCACACATTGTTAGTGCGTATTCTATACTTGTTTAGTATATCTATTGAAACAGTGTCACACATTGTTAGTGCGTGTTCTATACTTGTTTAGTATATCTATTGAAACAGTGTCACACATTGTTGGTGCGTGTTCTATACTTGTTTAGTATATCTATTGAAACAGTGTCACACATTGTTAGTGCGTGTTCTATACTTGTTTAGTATATCTATTGAAACAGTGTCACACATTGTTAGTGCATGTTCTATACTTGTTTAGTATATCTATTGAAACAGTGTCACACATTGTTAGTGCATGTTCTATCCTTGTTTAGTATATCTATTGAAACAGTGTCACACATTGTTAGTGCGTGTTCTATCCTTGTTTAGTATATCTATTGAAACAGTGTCACACATTGTTAGTGCGTGTTCTATACTTGTTTAGTATATCTATTGAAACAGTGTCACACATTGTTGGTGCGTGTTCTATACTTGTTTAGTATATCTATTGAAAAAGTGTCACACATTGTTAGTGCATGTTCTATCCTTGTTTAGTATATCTATTGAAACAGTGTCACACATTGTTAGTGCGTGTTCTTGCTTGTTTAGTATATCTATTGAAACAGTGTCACACATTGTTAGTGCATGTTCTATCCTTGTTTAGTATATCTATTGAAACAGTGTCACACATTGTTAGTGCGTGTTCTATACTTGTTTAGTATATCTATTGAAACAGTGTCACACATTGTTGGTGCGTGTTCTATACTTGTTTAGTATATCTATTGAAACAGTGTCACACATTGTTAGTGCATGTTCTATCCTTGTTTAGTATATCTATTGAAACAGTGTCACACATTGTTAGTGCGTGTTCTATACTTGTTTAGTATATCTATTGAAACAGTGTCACACATTGTTAGTGCATGTTCTATCCTTGTTTAGTATATCTATTGAAACAGTGTCACACATTGTTAGTGCGTGTTCTATACTTGTTTAGTATATCTATTGAAACAGTGTCACACATTGTTAGTGCGTGTTCTATACTTGTTTAGTATATCTATTGAAACAGTGTCACACATTGTTAGTGCATGTTCTATCCTTGTTTAGTATATCTATTGAAACAGTGTCACACATTGTTAGTGCGTGTTCTATACTTGTTTAGTATATCTATTGAAACAGTGTCACACATTGTTAGTGCATGTTCTATACTTGTTTAGTATATCTATTGAAACAGTGTCACACATTGTTAGTGCATGTTCTATACTTGTTTAGTATATCTATTGAAACAGTGTCACACATTGTTAGTGCATGTTCTATCCTTGTTTAGTATATCTATTGAAACACTGTCACACATTGTTAGTGCGTGTTCTATACTTGTTTAGTATATCTATTGAAACAGTGTCACACATTGTTAGTGCGTGTTCTATACTTGTTTAGTATATCTATTGAAACAGTGTCACACATTGTTAGTGCATGTTCTATACTTGTTTAGTATATCTATTGAAACAGTGTCACACATTGTTAGTGCATGTTCTATCCTTGTTTAGTATATCTATTGAAACAGTGTCACACATTGTTGGTGCGTGTTCTATACATGTTTAGTATATCTATTGAAACAGTGTCACACATTGTTAGTGCATGTTCTATCCTTGTTTAGTATATCTATTGAAACAGTGTCACACATTGTTGGTGCGTGTTCTATACATGTTTAGTATATCTATTGAAACAGTGTCACACATTGTTAGTGCATGTTCTATCCTTGTTTAGTATATCTATTGAAACAGTGTCACACATTGTTGGTGCGTGTTCTATACATGTTTAGTATATCTATTGAAACAGTGTCACACATTGTTAGTGCATGTTCTATCCTTGTTTAGTATATCTATTGAAAAAGTGTCACACATTGTTAGTGCATGTTCTATCCTTGTTTAGTATATCTATTGAAACAGTGTCACACATTGTTAGTGCGTGTTCTATACTTGTTTAGTATATCTATTGAAACAGTGTCACACATTGTTAGTGCATGTTCTATCCTTGTTTAGTATATCTATTGAAACAGTGTCACACATTGTTAGTGCATGTTCTATCCTTGTTTAGTATATCTATTGAAACAGTGTCACACATTGTTAGTGCGTGTTCTATACTTGTTTAGTATATCTATTGAAACAGTGTCACACATTGTTAGTGCATGTTCTATCCTTGTTTAGTATATCTATTGAAACAGTGTCACACATTGTTAGTGCATGTTCTATACTTGTTTAGTATATCTATTGAAACAGTGTCACACATTGTTAGTGCGTGTTCTATACTTGTTTAGTATATCTATTGAAACAGTGTCACACATTGTTAGTGCATGTTCTATACTTGTTTAGTATATCTATTGAAACAGTGTCACACATTGTTAGTGCGTGTTCTATACTTGTTTAGTATATCTATTGAAACAGTGTCACACATTGTTAGTGCGTGTTCTATACTTGTTTAGTATATCTATTGAAACAGTGTCACACATTGTTAGTGCGTGTTCTATACTTGTTTAGTATATCTATTGAAACAGTGTCACACATTGTTAGTGCGTGTTCTATACTTGTTTAGTATATCTATTGAAACAGTGTCACACATTGTTAGTGCATGTTCTATCCTTGTTTAGTATATCTATTGAAACAGTGTCACACATTGTTAGTGCGTGTTCTATACTTGTTTAGTATATCTATTGAAACAGTGTCACACATTGTTAGTGCATGTTCTATCCTTGTTTAGTATATCTATTGAAACAGTGTCACACATTGTTAGTGCGTGTTCTATACTTGTTTAGTATATCTATTGAAACAGTGTCACACATTGTTAGTGCGTGTTCTATACTTGTTTAGTATATCTATTGAAACAGTGTCACACATTGTTAGTGCATGTTCTATCCTTGTTTAGTATATCTATTGAAACAGTGTCACACATTGTTAGTGCATGTTCTATCCTTGTTTAGTATATCTATTGAAACAGTGTCACACATTGTTAGTGCATGTTCTATCCTTGTTTAGTATATCTATTGAAACAGTGTCACACATTGTTAGTGCGTGTTCTATACTTGTTTAGTATATCTATTGAAACAGTGTCACACATTGTTAGTGCATGTTCTATCCTTGTTTAGTATATCTATTGAAACAGTGTCACACATTGTTAGTGCGTGTTCTATACTTGTTTAGTATATCTATTGAAACAGTGTCACACATTGTTAGTGCATGTTCTATCCTTGTTTAGTATATCTATTGAAACAGTGTCACACATTGTTAGTGCGTGTTCTATACTTGTTTAGTATATCTATTGAAACAGTGTCACACATTGTTAGTGCATGTTCTATCCTTGTTTAGTATATCTATTGAAACAGTGTCACACATTGTTAGTGCATGTTCTATCCTTGTTTAGTATATCTATTAAAACAGTGTCACACATTGTTAGTGCATGTTCTATACTTGTTTAGTATATCTATTGAAACAGTGTCACACATTGTTAGTGCATGTTCTATCCTTGTTTAGTATATCTATTGAAACAGTGTCACACATTGTTAGTGCGTGTTCTATACTTGTTTAGTATATCTATTGAAACAGTGTCACACATTGTTAGTGCATGTTCTATCCTTGTTTAGTATATCTATTGAAACAGTGTCACACATTGTTAGTGCATGTTCTATCCTTGTTTAGTATATCTATTAAAACAGTGTCACACATTGTTAGTGCATGTTCTATACTTGTTTAGTATATCTATTGAAACAGTGTCACACATTGTTAGTGCATATTCTATCCTTGTTTAATATATCTATTGAAACAGTGTCACACATTGTTAGTGCGTGTTCTATACTTGTTTAGTATATCTATTGAAACAGTGTCACACATTGTTAGTGCATGTTCTATCCTTGTTTAGTATATCTATTGAAACAGTGTCACACATTGTTAGTGCGTGTTCTATACTTGTTTAGTATATCTATTGAAACAGTGTCACACATTGTTAGTGCATGTTCTATCCTTGTTTAGTATATCTATTGAAACAGTGTCACACATTGTTAGTGCATGTTCTATCCTTGTTTAGTATATCTATTGAAACAGTGTCACACATTGTTAGTGCATGTTCTATCCTTGTTTAGTATATCTATTGAAACAGTGTCACACATTGTTAGTGCATGTTCTATACTTGTTTAGTATATCTATTGAAACAGTGTCACACATTGTTAGTGCATGTTCTATCCTTGTTTAGTATATCTATTGAAACAGTGTCACACATTGTTAGTGCGTGTTCTATACTTGTTTAGTATATCTATTGAAACAGTGTCACACATTGTTAGTGCATGTTCTATCCTTGTTTAGTATATCTATTGAAACAGTGTCACACATTGTTAGTGCGTGTTCTATACTTGTTTAGTATATCTATTGAAACAGTGTCACACATTGTTAGTGCATGTTCTATCCTTGTTTAGTATATCTATTGAAACAGTGTCACACATTGTTAGTGCGTGTTCTATACTTGTTTAGTATATCTATTGAAACAGTGTCACACATTGTTAGTGCATGTTCTATCCTTGTTTAGTATATCTATTGAAACAGTGTCACACATTGTTAGTGCATGTTCTATACTTGTTTAGTATATCTATTAAAACAGTGTCACACATTGTTAGTGCATGTTCTATCCTTGTTTAGTATATCTATTGAAACAGTGTCACACATTGTTAGTGCATGTTCTATCCTTGTTTAGTATATCTATTGAAACAGTGTCACACATTGTTAGTGCATGTTCTATCCTTGTTTAGTATATCTATTGAAACAGTGTCACACATTGTTAGTGCGTGTTCTATACTTGTTTAGTATATCTATTGAAACAGTGTCACACATTGTTAGTGCATGTTCTATCCTTGTTTAGTATATCTATTGAAACAGTGTCACACATTGTTAGTGCGTGTTCTATACTTGTTTAGTATATCTATTGAAACAGTGTCACACATTGTTAGTGCATGTTCTATCCTTGTTTAGTATATCTATTAAAACAGTGTCACACATTGTTAGTGCATGTTCTATACTTGTTTAGTATATCTATTGAAACAGTGTCACACATTGTTAGTGCATGTTCTATCCTTGTTTAGTATATCTATTGAAACAGTGTCACACATTGTTAGTGCATGTTCTATACTTGTTTAGTATATCTATTGAAACAGTGTCACACATTGTTAGTGCATGTTCTATACTTGTTTAGTATATCTATTGAAACAGTGTCACACATTGTTAGTGCATGTTCTATCCTTGTTTAGTATATCTATTGAAACAGTGTCACACATTGTTAGTGCATGTTCTATCCTTGTTTAGTATATCTATTAAAACAGTGTCACACATTGTTAGTGCATGTTCTATACTTGTTTAGTATATCTATTGAAACAGTGTCACACATTGTTAGTGCATGTTCTATCCTTGTTTAGTATATCTATTGAAACAGTGTCACACATTGTTAGTGCATGTTCTATACTTGTTTAGTATATCTATTGAAACAGTGTCACACATTGTTAGTGCATGTTCTATCCTTGTTTAGTATATCTATTAAAACAGTGTCACACATTGTTAGTGCATGTTCTATACTTGTTTAGTATATCTATTGAAACAGTGTCACACATTGTTAGTGCATGTTCTATCCTTGTTTAGTATATCTATTGAAACAGTGTCACACATTGTTAGTGCATGTTCTATACTTGTTTAGTATATCTATTAAAACAGTGTCACACATTGTTAGTGCATGTTCTATACTTGTTTAGTATATCTATTGAAACAGTGTCACACATTGTTAGTGCGTGTTCTATACTTGTTTAGTATATCTATTGAAACAGTGTCACACATTGTTAGTGCATGTTCTATACTTGTTTAGTATATCTATTGAAACAGTGTCACACATTGTTAGTGCATGTTCTATCCTTGTTTAGTATATCTATTGAAACAGTGTCACACATTGTTAGTGCATGTTCTATACTTGTTTAGTATATCTATTGAAACAGTGTCACACATTGTTAGTGCATGTTCTATCCTTGTTTAGTATATCTATTGAAACAGTGTCACACATTGTTAGTGCGTGTTCTATACTTGTTTAGTATATCTATTGAAACAGTGTCACACATTGTTAGTGCATGTTCTATCCTTGTTTAGTATATCTATTGAAACAGTGTCACACATTGTTAGTGCGTGTTCTATACTTGTTTAGTATATCTATTGAAACAGTGTCACACATTGTTAGTGCATGTTCTATCCTTGTTTAGTATATCTATTGAAACAGTGTCACACATTGTTAGTGCGTGTTCTATACTTGTTTAGTATATCTATTGAAACAGTGTCACACATTGTTAGTGCATGTTCTATCCTTGTTTAGTATATCTATTGAAACAGTGTCACACATTGTTAGTGCATGTTCTATCCTTGTTTAGTATATCTATTAAAACAGTGTCACACATTGTTAGTGCATGTTCTATACTTGTTTAGTATATCTATTGAAACAGTGTCACACATTGTTAGTGCATGTTCTATCCTTGTTTAGTATATCTATTGAAACAGTTTCACACATTGTTAGTGCGTGTTCTATACTTGTTTAGTATATCTATTGAGACAGTGTCACACATTGTTAGTGCATGTTCTATCCTTGTTTAGTATATCTATTGAAACAGTGTCACACATTGTTAGTGCGTGTTCTATACTTGTTTAGTATATCTATTGAAACAGTGTCACACATTGTTAGTGCATGTTCTATCCTTGTTTAGTATATCTATTGAAACAGTGTCACACATTGTTAGTGCGTGTTCTATACTTGTTTAGTATATCTATTGAAACAGTGTCACACATTGTTAGTGCATGTTCTATCCTTGTTTAGTATATCTATTGAAACAGTGTCACACATTGTTAGTGCGTGTTCTATACTTGTTTAGTATATCTATTGAAACAGTGTCACACATTGTTAGTGCATGTTCTATCCTTGTTTAGTATATCTATTGAAACAGTGTCACACATTGTTAGTGCGTGTTCTATACTTGTTTAGTATATCTATTGAAACAGTGTCACACATTGTTAGTGCATGTTCTACCCTTGTTTAGTATATCTATTAAAACAGTGTCACACATTGTTAGTGCATGTTCTATACTTGTTTAGTATATCTATTAAAACAGTGTCACACATTGTTAGTGCATGTTCTATCCTTGTTTAGTATATCTATTGAAACAGTGTCACACATTGTTAGTGCGTGTTCTATACTTGTTTAGTATATCTATTGAAACAGTGTCACACATTGTTAGTGCATGTTCTATCCTTGTTTAGTATATCTATTGAAACAGTGTCACACATTGTTAGTGCATGTTCTATCCTTGTTTAGTATATCTATTAAAACAGTGTCACACATTGTTAGTGCATGTTCTATACTTGTTTAGTATATCTATTGAAACAGTGTCACACATTGTTAGTGCATGTTCTATCCTTGTTTAGTATATCTATTGAAACAGTGTCACACATTGTTAGTGCGTGTTCTATACTTGTTTAGTATATCTATTGAAACAGTGTCACACATTGTTAGTGCATGTTCTATCCTTGTTTAGTATATCTATTGAAACAGTGTCACACATTGTTAGTGCATGTTCTATCCTTGTTTAGTATATCTATTGAAACAGTGTCACACATTGTTAGTGCATGTTCTATCCTTGTTTAGTATATCTATTAAAACAGTGTCACACATTGTTAGTGCATGTTCTATACTTGTTTAGTATATCTATTGAAACAGTGTCACACATTGTTAGTGCATGTTCTATCCTTGTTTAGTATATCTATTGAAACAGTGTCACACATTGTTAGTGCGTGTTCTATACTTGTTTAGTATATCTATTGAAACAGTGTCACACATTGTTAGTGCATGTTCTATCCTTGTTTAGTATATCTATTGAAACAGTGTCACACATTGTTAGTGCATGTTCTATCCTTGTTTAGTATATCTATTAAAACAGTGTCACACATTGTTAGTGCATGTTCTATACTTGTTTAGTATATCTATTGAAACAGTGTCACACATTGTTAGTGCATGTTCTATCCTTGTTTAGTATATCTATTGAAACAGTGTCACACATTGTTAGTGCGTGTTCTATACTTGTTTAGTATATCTATTGAAACAGTGTCACACATTGTTAGTGCATGTTCTATCCTTGTTTAGTATATCTATTGAAACAGTGTCACACATTGTTAGTGCGTGTTCTATACTTGTTTAGTATATCTATTGAAACAGTGTCACACATTGTTAGTGCGTATTCTATACTTGTTTAGTATATCTATTGAAACAGTGTCACACATTGTTAGTGCGTGTTCTATACTTGTTTAGTATATCTATTGAAACAGTGTCACACATTGTTAGTGCATGTTCTATCCTTGTTTAGTATATCTATTGAAACAGTGTCACACATTGTTAGTGCATGTTCTATACTTGTTTAGTATATCTATTGAAACAGTGTCACACATTGTTAGTGCGTGTTCTATACTTGTTTAGTATATCTATTGAAACAGTGTCACACATTGTTAGTGCGTGTTCTATACTTGTTTAGTATATCTATTGAAACAGTGTCACACATTGTTAGTGCATGTTCTATCCTTGTTTAGTATATCTATTGAAACAGTGTCACACATTGTTAGTGCATGTTCTATCCTTGTTTAGTATATCTATTGAAACAGTGTCACACATTGTTAGTGCATGTTCTATCCTTGTTTAGTATATCTATTGAAACAGTGTCACACATTGTTAGTGCATGTTCTATCCTTGTTTAGTATATCTATTGAAACAGTGTCACACATTGTTAGTGCATGTTCTATACTTGTTTAGTATATCTATTGAAACAGTGTCACACATTGTTAGTGCATGTTCTATCCTTGTTTAGTATATCTATTGAAACAGTGTCACACATTGTTAGTGCATGTTCTATCCTTGTTTAGTATATCTATTGAAACAGTGTCACACATTGTTAGTGCATGTTCTATCCTTGTTTAGTATATCTATTGAAACAGTGTCACACATTGTTAGTGCGTGTTCTATACTTGTTTAGTATATCTATTGAAACAGTGGTCACACATTGTTAGTGCATGTTCTATCCTTGTTTAGTATATCTATTGAAACAGTGTCACACATTGTTAGTGCATGTTCTATCCTTGTTTAGTATATCTATTGAAACAGTGTCACACATTGTTAGTGCATGTTCTATACTTGTTTAGTATATCTATTGAAACAGTGTCACACATTGTTAGTGCATGTTCTATCCTTGTTTAGTATATCTATTGAAACAGTGTCACACATTGTTAGTGCAGTGTTCTATACTTGTTTAGTATATCTATTGAAACAGTGTCACACATTGTTAGTGCATGTTCTATACTTGTTTAGTATATCTATAGAAACAGTGTCACACATTGTTAGTGCATGTTCTATCCTTGTTTAGTATATCTATTGAAACAGTGTCACACATTGTTAGTGCATGTTCTATCCTTGTTTAGTATATCTATTGAAACAGTGTCACACATTGTTAGTGCGTGTTCTATACTTGTTTAGTATATCTATTGAAACAGTGTCACACATTGTTAGTGCGTGTTCTATACTTGTTTAGTATATCTATTGAAACAGTGTCACACATTGTTAGTGCATGTTCTATACTTGTTTAGTATATCTATTGAAACAGTGTCACACATTGTTAGTGCATGTTCTATACTTGTTTAGTATATCTATTGAAACAGTGTCACACATTGTTAGTGCATGTTCTATCCTTGTTTAGTATATCTATTGAAACAGTGTCACACATTGTTAGTGCGTGTTCTATACTTGTTTAGTATATCTATTGAAACAGTGTCACACATTGTTAGTGCATGTTCTATACTTGTTTAGTATATCTATTGAAACAGTGTCACACATTGTTAGTGCATGTTCTATACTTGTTTAGTATATCTATTGAAAAAGTGTCACACATTGTTAGTGCGTGTTCTATACTTGTTTAGTATATCTATTGAAAAAGTGTCACACATTGTTAGTGCGTGTTCTATACTTGTTTAGTATATCTATTGAAACAGTGTCACACATTGTTAGTGCATGTTCTATACTTGTTTAGTATATCTATTGAAAAAGTGTCACACATTGTTAGTGCGTGTTCTATACTTGTTTAGTATATCTATTGAAAAAGTGTCACACATTGTTAGTGCATGTTCTATACTTGTTTAGTATATCTATTGAAACAGTGTCACACATTGTTAGTGCATGTTCTATACTTGTTTAGTATATCTATTGAAAAAGTGTCACACATTGTTAGTGCGTGTTCTATACTTGTTTAGTATATCTATTGAAAAAGTGTCACACATTGTTAGTGCGTGTTCTATACTTGTTTAGTATATCTATTGAAAAAGTGTCACACATTGTTAGTGCGTGTTCTATACTTGTTTAGTATATCTATTGAAACAGTGTCACACATTGTTAGTGCATGTTCTATACTTGTTTAGTATATCTATTGAAACAGTGTCACACATTGTTAGTGCGTATTCTATACTTGTTTAGTATATCTATTGAAACAGTGTCACACATTGTTAGTGCGTGTTCTATACTTGTTTAGTATATCTATTGAAACAGTGTCACACATTGTTGGTGCGTGTTCTATACTTGTTTAGTATATCTATTGAAACAGTGTCACACATTGTTAGTGCGTGTTCTATACTTGTTTAGTATATCTATTGAAACAGTGTCACACATTGTTAGTGCATGTTCTATACTTGTTTAGTATATCTATTGAAACAGTGTCACACATTGTTAGTGCGTATTCTATACTTGTTTAGTATATCTATTGAAACAGTGTCACACATTGTTAGTGCGTGTTCTATACTTGTTTAGTATATCTATTGAAACAGTGTCACACATTGTTGGTGCGTGTTCTATACTTGTTTAGTATATCTATTGAAAAAGTGTCACACATTGTTAGTGCATGTTCTATCCTTGTTTAGTATATCTATTGAAACAGTGTCACACATTGTTGGTGTGTGTTCTATACTTGTTTAGTATATCTATTGAAACAGTGTCACACATTGTTAGTGCATGTTCTATACTTGTTTAGTATATCTATTGAAACAGTGTCACACATTGTTAGTGCGTATTCTATACTTGTTTAGTATATCTATTGAAACAGTGTCACACATTGTTAGTGCGTGTTCTATACTTGTTTAGTATATCTATTGAAACAGTGTCACACATTGTTGGTGCGTGTTCTATACTTGTTTAGTATATCTATTGAAACAGTGTCACACATTGTTGGTGCGTGTTCTATACTTGTTTAGTATATCTATTGAAACAGTGTCACACATTGTTGGTGCGTGTTCTATACTTGTTTAGTATATCTATTGAAACAGTGTCACACATTGTTGGTGCGTGTTCTATACTTGTTTAGTATATCTATTGAAACAGTGTCACACATTGTTAGTGCGTGTTCTATACTTGTTTAGTATATCTATTGAAACAGTGTCACACATTGTTGGTGCGTGTTCTATACTTGTTTAGTATATCTATTGAAACAGTGTCACACATTGTTAGTGCGTATTCTATACTTGTTTAGTATATCTATTGAAACAGTGTCACACATTGTTAGTGCGTGTTCTATACTTGTTTAGTATATCTATTGAAACAGTGTCACACATTGTTGGTGCGTGTTCTATACTTGTTTAGTATATCTATTGAAACAGTGTCACACATTGTTAGTGCATGTTCTATCCTTGTTTAGTATATCTATTGAAACAGTGTCACACATTGTTAGTGCGTGTTCTATACTTGTTTAGTATATCTATTGAAACAGTGTCACACATTGTTGGTGCGTGTTCTATACTTGTTTAGTATATCTATTGAAACAGTGTCACACATTGTTAGTGCGTATTCTATACTTGTTTAGTATATCTATTGAAACAGTGTCACACATTGTTAGTGCGTGTTCTATACTTGTTTAGTATATCTATTGAAACAGTGTCACACATTGTTGGTGCGTGTTCTATACTTGTTTAGTATATCTATTGAAACAGTGTCACACATTGTTGGTGCGTGTTCTATACTTGTTTAGTATATCTATTGAAACAGTGTCACACATTGTTGGTGCGTGTTCTATACTTGTTTAGTATATCTATTGAAACAGTGTCACACATTGTTGGTGCGTGTTCTATACTTGTTTAGTATATCTATTGAAACAGTGTCACACATTGTTAGTGCGTGTTCTATACTTGTTTAGTATATCTATTGAAACAGTGTCACACATTGTTGGTGCGTGTTCTATACTTGTTTAGTATATCTATTGAAACAGTGTCACACATTGTTAGTGCATGTTCTATACTTGTTTAGTATATCTATTGAAACAGTGTCACACATTGTTAGTGCGTATTCTATACTTGTTTAGTATATCTATTGAAACAGTGTCACACATTGTTAGTGCGTGTTCTATACTTGTTTAGTATATCTATTGAAACAGTGTCACACATTGTTGGTGCGTGTTCTATACTTGTTTAGTATATCTATTGAAACAGTGTCACACATTGTTAGTGCGTGTTCTATACTTGTTTAGTATATCTATTGAAACAGTGTCACACATTGTTAGTGCATGTTCTATACTTGTTTAGTATATCTATTGAAAAAGTGTCACACATTGTTAGTGCATGTTCTATCCTTGTTTAGTATATCTATTGAAAAAGTGTCACACATTGTTAGTGCATGTTCTATACTTGTTTAGTATATCTATTGAAACAGTGTCACACATTGTTAGTGCATGTTCTATACTTGTTTAGTATATCTATTGAAACAGTGTCACACATTGTTAGTGCGTATTCTATACTTGTTTAGTATATCTATTAAAACAGTGTCACACATTGTTAGTGCGTGTTCTATACTTGTTTAGTATATCTATTAAAACAGTGTCACACATTGTTAGTGCGTGTTCTATACTTGTTTAGTATATCTATTAAAACAGTGTCACACATTGTTAGTGCGTGTTCTATACTTGTTTAGTATATCTATTGAAACAGTGTCACACATTGTTAGTGCATGTTCTATCCTTGTTTAGTATATCTATTGAAAAAGTGTCACACATTGTTAGTGCATGTTCTATCCTTGTTTAGTATATCTATTAAAACAGTGTCACACATTGTTAGTGCGTGTTCTATCCTTGTTTAGTATATCTATTGAAACAGTGTCACACATTGTTAGTGCGTGTTCTATACTTGTTTAGTATATCTATTGAAACAGTGTCACACATTGTTAGTGCGTATTCTATACTTGTTTAGTATATCTATTGAAACAGTGTCACACATTGTTAGTGCGTGTTCTATACTTGTTTAGTATATCTATTGAAACAGTGTCACACATTGTTAGTGCGTGTTCTATACTTGTTTAGTATATCTATTGAAACAGTGTCACACATTGTTAGTGCATGTTCTATACTTGTTTAGTATATCTATTGAAACAGTGTCACACATTGTTAGTGCGTGTTCTATCCTTGTTTAGTATATCTATTGAAACAGTGTCACACATTGTTAGTGCGTGTTCTATCCTTGTTTAGTATATCTATTGAAACAGTGTCACACATTGTTAGTGCGTGTTCTATACTTGTTTAGTATATCTATTAAAACAGTGTCACACATTGTTAGTGCGTGTTCTATCCTTGTTTAGTATATCTATTGAAACAGTGTCACACATTGTTAGTGCGTATTCTATACTTGTTTAGTATATCTATTGAAACAGTGTCACACATTGTTAGTGCGTGTTCTATACTTGTTTAGTATATCTATTAAAACAGTGTCACACATTGTTAGTGCGTGTTCTATACTTGTTTAGTATATCTATTAAAACAGTGTCACACATTGTTAGTGCGTGTTCTATACTTGTTTAGTATATCTATTGAAACAGTGTCACACATTGTTAGTGCATGTTCCATCCTTGTTTAGTATATCTATTGAAAAAGTGTCACACATTGTTAGTGCATGTTCTATCCTTGTTTAGTATATCTATTAAAACAGTGTCACACATTGTTAGTGCGTGTTCTATCCTTGTTTAGTATATCTATTGAAACAGTGTCACACATTGTTAGTGCGTGTTCTATACTTGTTTAGTATATCTATTGAAACAGTGTCACACATTGTTAGTGCGTATTCTATACTTGTTTAGTATATCTATTGAAACAGTGTCACACATTGTTAGTGCGTGTTCTATACTTGTTTAGTATATCTATTGAAACAGTGTCACACATTGTTAGTGCGTGTTCTATACTTGTTTAGTATATCTATTGAAACAGTGTCACACATTGTTAGTGCATGTTCTATACTTGTTTAGTATATCTATTGAAACAGTGTCACACATTGTTAGTGCGTGTTCTATCCTTGTTTAGTATATCTATTGAAACAGTGTCACACATTGTTAGTGCGTGTTCTATACTTGTTTAGTATATCTATTGAAACAGTGTCACACATTGTTAGTGCATGTTCTATACTTGTTTAGTATATCTATTGAAACAGTGTCACACATTGTTAGTGCGTATTCTATACTTGTTTAGTATATCTATTGAAACAGTGTCACACATTGTTAGTGCGTGTTCTATACTTGTTTAGTATATCTATTGAAACAGTGTCACACATTGTTAGTGCGTGTTCTATACTTGTTTAGTATATCTATTGAAACAGTGTCACACATTGTTAGTGCGTATTCTATACTTGTTTAGTATATCTATTGAAACAGTGTCACACATTGTTAGTGCGTATTCTATACTTGTTTAGTATATCTATTGAAACAGTGTCACACATTGTTAGTGCGTATTCTATACTTGTTTAGTATATCTATTGAAACAGTGTCACACATTGTTAGTGCGTGTTCTATACTTGTTTAGTATATCTATTGAAACAGTGTCACACATTGTTAGTGCGTGTTCTATACTTGTTTAGTATATCTATTGAAACAGTGTCACACATTGTTAGTGCGTGTTCTATACTTGTTTAGTATATCTATTGAAACAGTGTCACACATTGTTAGTGCGTATTCTATACTTGTTTAGTATATCTATTGAAACAGTGTCACACATTGTTAGTGCGTATTCTATACTTGTTTAGTATATCTATTGAAACAGTGTCACACATTGTTAGTGCGTGTTCTATACTTGTTTAGTATATCTATTGAAACAGTGTCACACATTGTTAGTGCGTATTCTATACTTGTTTAGTATATCTATTGAAACAGTGTCACACATTGTTAGTGCGTGTTCTATACTTGTTTAGTATATCTATTGAAACAGTGTCACACATTGTTAGTGCGTGTTCTATACTTGTTTAGTATATCTATTGAAACAGTGTCACACATTGTTAGTGCATGTTCTATACTTGTTGAGTATATCTATTGAAACAGTGTCACACATTGTTAGTGCGTGTTCTATCCTTGTTTAGTATATCTATTGAAACAGTGTCACACATTGTTAGTGCGTGTTCTATACTTGTTTAGTATATCTATTGAAACAGTGTCACACATTGTTAGTGCATGTTCTATACTTGTTTAGTATATCTATTGAAACAGTGTCACACATTGTTAGTGCGTATTCTATACTTGTTTAGTATATCTATTGAAACAGTGTCACACATTGTTAGTGCGTGTTCTATACTTGTTTAGTATATCTATTGAAACAGTGTCACACATTGTTGGTGCGTGTTCTATACTTGTTTAGTATATCTATTGAAACAGTGTCACACATTGTTAGTGCGTGTTCTATACTTGTTTAGTATATCTATTGAAACAGTGTCACACATTGTTAGTGCATGTTCTATACTTGTTTAGTATATCTATTGAAAAAGTGTCACACATTGTTAGTGCATGTTCTATCCTTGTTTAGTATATCTATTGAAACAGTGTCACACATTGTTAGTGCGTATTCTATACTTGTTTAGTATATCTATTAAAACAGTGTCACACATTGTTATTGCATGTTCTATCCTTGTTTAGTATATCTATTAAAACAGTGTCACACATTGTTAGTGCGTGTTCTATACTTGTTTAGTATATCTATTAAAACAGTGTCACACATTGTTAGTGCGTGTTCTATACTTGTTTAGTATATCTATTGAAAAAGTGTCACACATTGTTAGTGCATGTTCTATACTTGTTTAGTATATCTATTGAAACAGTGTCACACATTGTTAGTGCGTATTCTATACTTGTTTAGTATATCTATTAAAACAGTGTCACACATTGTTAGTGCATGTTCTATCCTTGTTTAGTATATCTATTAAAACAGTGTCACACATTGTTAGTGCGTGTTCTATACTTGTTTAGTATATCTATTAAAACAGTGTCACACATTGTTAGTGCGTGTTCTATACTTGTTTAGTATATCTATTGAAACAGTGTCACACATTGTTAGTGCATGTTCTATACTTGTTTAGTATATCTATTAAAACAGTGTCACACATTGTTAGTGCATGTTCTATCCTTGTTTAGTATATCTATTAAAACAGTGTCACACATTGTTAGTGCGTGTTCTATACTTGTTTAGTATATCTATTAAAACAGTGTCACACATTGTTAGTGCATGTTCTATACTTGTTTAGTATATCTATTAAAACAGTGTCACACATTGTTAGTGCATGTTCTATCCTTGTTTAGTATATCTATTAAAACAGTGTCACACATTGTTAGTGCGTGTTCTATACTTGTTTAGTATATCTATTAAAACAGTGTCACACATTGTTAGTGCGTGTTCTATACTTGTTTAGTATATCTATTGAAAAAGTGTCACACATTGTTAGTGCGTGTTCTATACTTGTTTAGTATATCTATTGAAAAAGTGTCACACATTGTTAGTGCGTGTTCTATACTTGTTTAGTATATCTATTGAAAAAGTGTCACACATTGTTAGTGCGTGTTCTATACTTGTTTAGTATATCCATTGAAACAGTGTCACACATTGTTAGTGCATGTTCTATACTTGTTTAGTATATCTATTGAAAAAGTGTCACACATTGTTAGTGCATGTTCTATCCTTGTTTAGTATATCTATTGAAACAGTGTCACACATTGTTAGTGCGTGTTCTATACTTGTTTAGTATATCTATTGAAACAGTGTCACACATTGTTAGTGCATGTTCTATCCTTGTTTAGTATATCTATTGAAACAGTGTCACACATTGTTAGTGCGTGTTCTATACTTGTTTAGTATATCTATTGAAACAGTGTCACACATTGTTAGTGCATGTTCTATCCTTGTTTAGTATATCTATTGAAACAGTGTCACACATTGTTAGTGCATGTTCTATCCTTGTTTAGTATATCTATTGAAACAGTGTCACACATTGTTAGTGCATGTTCTATCCTTGTTTAGTATATCTATTGAAACAGTGTCACACATTGTTAGTGCATGTTCTATACTTGTTTAGTATATCTATTGAAACAGTGTCACACATTGTTAGTGCATGTTCTATCCTTGTTTAGTATATCTATTGAAACAGTGTCACACATTGTTAGTGCATGTTCTATCCTTGTTTAGTATATCTATTGAAACAGTGTCACACATTGTTAGTGCGTGTTCTATACTTGTTTAGTATATCTATTGAAACAGTGTCACACATTGTTAGTGCATGTTCTATCCTTGTTTAGTATATCTATTGAAACAGTGTCACACATTGTTAGTGCATGTTCTATCCTTGTTTAGTATATCTATTGAAACAGTGTCACACATTGTTAGTGCATGTTCTATACTTGTTTAGTATATCTATTGAAACAGTGTCACACATTGTTAGTGCATGTTCTATCCTTGTTTAGTATATCTATTGAAAAAGTGTCACACATTGTTAGTGCATGTTCTATCCTTGTTTAGTATATCTATTGAAAAAGTGTCACACATTGTTAGTGCATGTTCTATCCTTGTTTAGTATATCTATTGAAAAAGTGTCACACATTGTTAGTGCATGTTCTATACTTGTTTAGTATATCTATTGAAACAGTGTCACACATTGTTAGTGCATGTTCTATCCTTGTTTAGTATATCTATTAAAACAGTGTCACACATTGTTAGTGCGTGTTCTATACTTGTTTAGTATATCTATTGAAACAGTGTCACACATTGTTAGTGCATGTTCTATACTTGTTTAGTATATCTATTGAAACAGTGTCACACATTGTTAGTGCATGTTCTATACTTGTTTAGTATATCTATTGAAACAGTGTCACACATTGTTAGTGCATGTTCTATCCTTGTTTAGTATATCTATTAAAACAGTGTCACACATTGTTAGTGCGTGTTCTATACTTGTTTAGTATATCTATTGAAACAGTGTCACACATTGTTAGTGCATGTTCTATACTTGTTTAGTATATCTATTGAAACAGTGTCACACATTGTTAGTGCATGTTCTATCCTTGTTTAGTATATCTATTAAAACAGTGTCACACATTGTTAGTGCATGTTCTATACTTGTTTAGTATATCTATTGAAACAGTGTCACACATTGTTAGTGCATGTTCTATACTTGTTTAGTATATCTATTGAAACAGTGTCACACATTGTTAGTGCATGTTCTATCCTTGTTTAGTATATCTATTGAAACAGTGTCACACATTGTTAGTGCATGTTCTATCCTTGTTTAGTATATCTATTGAAACAGTGTCACACATTGTTAGTGCGTGTTCTATACTTGTTTAGTATATCTATTGAAACAGTGTCACACATTGTTAGTGCATGTTCTATCCTTGTTTAGTATATCTATTGAAAAAGTGTCACACATTGTTAGTGCATGTTCTATCCTTGTTTAGTATATCTATTGAAACAGTGTCACACATTGTTAGTGCGTGTTCTATACTTGTTTAGTATATCTATTGAAAAAGTGTCACACATTGTTAGTGCATGTTCTATACTTGTTTAGTATATCTATTGAAACAGTGTCACACATTGTTAGTGCATGTTCTATCCTTGTTTAGTATATCTATTGAAACAGTGTCACACATTGTTAGTGCGTGTTCTATACTTGTTTAGTATATCTATTGAAACAGTGTCACACATTGTTAGTGCATGTTCTATCCTTGTTTAGTATATCTATTGAAAAAGTGTCACACATTGTTAGTGCATGTTCTATCCTTGTTTAGTATATCTATTGAAACAGTGTCACACATTGTTAGTGCGTGTTCTATACTTGTTTAGTATATCTATTGAAAAAGTGTCACACATTGTTAGTGCATGTTCTATACTTGTTTAGTATATCTATTGAAACAGTGTCACACATTGTTAGTGCATGTTCTATCCTTGTTTAGTATATCTATTGAAACAGTGTCACACATTGTTAGTGCATGTTCTATCCTTGTTTAGTATATCTATTGAAAAAGTGTCACACATTGTTAGTGCATGTTCTATCCTTGTTTAGTATATCTATTGAAACAGTGTCACACATTGTTAGTGCATGTTCTATCCTTGTTTAGTATATCTATTGAAACAGTGTCACACATTGTTAGTGCGTGTTCTATACTTGTTTAGTATATCTATTGAAACAGTGTCACACATTGTTAGTGCATGTTCTATCCTTGTTTAGTATATCTATTGAAACAGTGTCACACATTGTTAGTGCATGTTCTATCCTTGTTTAGTATATCTATTGAAAAAGTGTCACACATTGTTAGTGCATGTTCTATCCTTGTTTAGTATATCTATTGAAACAGTGTCACACATTGTTAGTGCATGTTCTATACTTGTTTAGTATATCTATTGAAACAGTGTCACACATTGTTAGTGCATGTTCTATCCTTGTTTAGTATATCTATTGAAAAAGTGTCACACATTGTTAGTGCATGTTCTATACTTGTTTAGTATATCTATTGAAAAAGTGTCACACATTGTTAGTGCATGTTCTATCCTTGTTTAGTATATCTATTGAAACAGTGTCACACATTGTTAGTGCATGTTCTATACTTGTTTAGTATATCTATTGAAACAGTGTCACACATTGTTAGTGCATGTTCTATACTTGTTTAGTATATCTATTGAAACAGTGTCACACATTGTTAGTGCATGTTCTATACTTGTTTAGTATATCTATTGAAACAGTGTCACACATTGTTAGTGCATGTTCTATACTTGTTTAGTATATCTATTGAAACAGTGTCACACATTGTTAGTGCATGTTCTATCCTTGTTTAGTATATCTATTGAAACAGTGTCACACATTGTTAGTGCATGTTCTATACTTGTTTAGTATATCTATTGAAAAAGTGTCACACATTGTTAGTGCATGTTCTATACTTGTTTAGTATATCTATTGAAACAGTGTCACACATTGTTAGTGCATGTTCTATACTTGTTTAGTATATCTATTGAAACAGTGTCACACATTGTTAGTGCATGTTCTATACTTGTTTAGTATATCTATTGAAACAGTGTCACACATTGTTAGTGCATGTTCTATACTTGTTTAGTATATCTATTGAAACAGTGTCACACATTGTTAGTGCATGTTCTATACTTGTTTAGTATATCTATTGAAAAAGTGTCACACATTGTTAGTGCATGTTCTATACTTGTTTAGTATATCTATTGAAACAGTGTCACACATTGTTAGTGCATGTTCTATACTTGTTTAGTATATCTATTGAAAAAGTGTCACACATTGTTAGTGCATGTTCTATCCTTGTTTAGTATATCTATTGAAACAGTGTCACACATTGTTAGTGCATGTTCTATACTTGTTTAGTATATCTATTGAAACAGTGTCACACATTGTTAGTGCATGTTCTATCCTTGTTTAGTATATCTATTGAAAAAGTGTCACACATTGTTAGTGCATGTTCTATACTTGTTTAGTATATCTATTGAAACAGTGTCACACATTGTTAGTGCATATTCTATACTTGTTTAGTATATCTATTGAAAAAGTGTCACACATTGTTAGTGCATGTTCTATCCTTGTTTAGTATATCTATTGAAACAGTGTCACACATTGTTAGTGCATGTTCTATACTTGTTTAGTATATCTATTAAAACAGTGTCACACATTGTTAGTGCATGTTCTATCCTTGTTTAGTATATCTATTGAAAAAGTGTCACACATTGTTAGTGCATGTTCTATCCTTGTTTAGTATATCTATTGAAACAGTGTCACACATTGTTAGTGCATGTTCTATCCTTGTTTAGTATATCTATTGAAACAGTGTCACACATTGTTAGTGCATGTTCTATCCTTGTTTAGTATATCTATTAAAACAGTGTCACACATTGTTAGTGCATGTTCTATCCTTGTTTAGTATATCTATTGAAAAAGTGTCACACATTGTTAGTGCGTGTTCTATACTTGTTTAGTATATCTATTAAAACAGTGTCACACATTGTTAGTGCATGTTCTATCCTTGTTTAGTATATCTATTAAAACAGTGTCACACATTGTTAGTGCGTGTTCTATACTTGTTTAGTATATCTATTAAAACAGTGTCACACATTGTTAGTGCATGTTCTATCCTTGTTTAGTATATCTATTAAAACAGTGTCACACATTGTTAGTGCGTGTTCTATACTTGTTTAGTATATCTATTAAAACAGTGTCACACATTGTTAGTGCATGTTCTATCCTTGTTTAGTATATCTATTAAAACAGTGTCACACATTGTTAGTGCGTGTTCTATACTTGTTTAGTATATCTATTAAAACAGTGTCACACATTGTTAGTGCATGTTCTATCCTTGTTTAGTATATCTATTAAAACAGTGTCACACATTGTTAGTGCGTGTTCTATACTTGTTTAGTATATCTATTAAAACAGTGTCACACATTGTTAGTGCATGTTCTATCCTTGTTTAGTATATCTATTGAAAAAGTGTCACACATTGTTAGTGCGTGTTCTATACTTGTTTAGTATATCTATTGAAACAGTGTCACACATTGTTAGTGCATGTTCTATCCTTGTTTAGTATATCTATTGAAACAGTGTCACACATTGTTAGTGCATGTTCTATCCTTGTTTAGTATATCTATTGAAACAGTGTCACACATTGTTAGTGCATGTTCTATCCTTGTTTAGTATATCTATTGAAAAAGTGTCACACATTGTTAGTGCGTGTTCTATACTTGTTTAGTATATCTATTGAAACAGTGTCACACATTGTTAGTGCATGTTCTATACTTGTTTAGTATATCTATTGAAACAGTGTCACACATTGTTAGTGCATGTTCTATACTTGTTTAGTATATCTATTGAAAAAGTGTCACACATTGTTAGTGCGTGTTCTATACTTGTTTAGTATATCTATTGAAAAAGTGTCACACATTGTTAGTGCATGTTCTATCCTTGTTTAGTATATCTATTGAAACAGTGTCACACATTGTTAGTGCATGTTCTATCCTTGTTTAGTATATCTATTGAAACAGTGTCACACATTGTTAGTGCATGTTCTATACTTGTTTAGTATATCTATTGAAACAGTGTCACACATTGTTAGTGCGTATTCTATACTTGTTTAGTATATCTATTAAAACAGTGTCACACATTGTTAGTGCGTGTTCTATACTTGTTTAGTATATCTATTAAAACAGTGTCACACATTGTTAGTGCGTGTTCTATACTTGTTTAGTATATCTATTGAAAAAGTGTCACACATTGTTAGTGCATGTTCTATACTTGTTTAGTATATCTATTGAAACAGTGTCACACATTGTTAGTGCATGTTCTATCCTTGTTTAGTATATCTATTGAAAAAGTGTCACACATTGTTAGTGCGTATTCTATACTTGTTTAGTATATCTATTAAAACAGTGTCACACATTGTTAGTGCATGTTCTATCCTTGTTTAGTATATCTATTAAAACAGTGTCACACATTGTTAGTGCGTGTTCTATACTTGTTTAGTATATCTATTAAAACAGTGTCACACATTGTTAGTGCGTGTTCTATACTTGTTTAGTATATCTATTGAAAAAGTGTCACACATTGTTAGTGCGTGTTCTATACTTGTTTAGTATATCTATTGAAAAAGTGTCACACATTGTTAGTGCGTATTCTATACTTGTTTAGTATATCTATTAAAACAGTGTCACACATTGTTAGTGCATGTTCTATCCTTGTTTAGTATATCTATTAAAACAGTGTCACACATTGTTAGTGCGTGTTCTATACTTGTTTAGTATATCTATTAAAACAGTGTCACACATTGTTAGTGCGTGTTCTATACTTGTTTAGTATATCTATTGAAAAAGTGTCACACATTGTTAGTGCATGTTCTATACTTGTTTAGTATATCTATTGAAACAGTGTCACACATTGTTAGTGCGTATTCTATACTTGTTTAGTATATCTATTAAAACAGTGTCACACATTGTTAGTGCATGTTCTATCCTTGTTTAGTATATCTATTAAAACAGTGTCACACATTGTTAGTGCGTGTTCTATACTTGTTTAGTATATCTATTAAAACAGTGTCACACATTGTTAGTGCGTGTTCTATACTTGTTTAGTATATCTATTGAAACAGTGTCACACATTGTTAGTGCATGTTCTATCCTTGTTTAGTATATCTATTAAAACAGTGTCACACATTGTTAGTGCGTGTTCTATACTTGTTTAGTATATCTATTAAAACAGTGTCACACATTGTTAGTGCGTGTTCTATACTTGTTTAGTATATCTATTGAAAAAGTGTCACACATTGTTAGTGCGTGTTCTATACTTGTTTAGTATATCTATTGAAAAAGTGTCACACATTGTTAGTGCGTGTTCTATACTTGTTTAGTATATCTATTGAAAAAGTGTCACACATTGTTAGTGCGTGTTCTATACTTGTTTAGTATATCTATTGAAACAGTGTCACACATTGTTAGTGCATGTTCTATCCTTGTTTAGTATATCTATTGAAACAGTGTCACACATTGTTAGTGCATGTTCTATACTTGTTTAGTATATCTATTGAAACAGTGTCACACATTGTTAGTGCATGTTCTATCCTTGTTTAGTATATCTATTGAAAAAGTGTCACACATTGTTAGTGCGTGTTCTATACTTGTTTAGTATATCTATTGAAACAGTGTCACACATTGTTAGTGCATGTTCTATACTTGTTTAGTATATCTATTGAAAAAGTGTCACACATTGTTAGTGCATGTTCTATCCTTGTTTAGTATATCTATTAAAACAGTGTCACACATTGTTAGTGCATGTTCTATCCTTGTTTAGTATATCTATTGAAAAAGTGTCACACATTGTTAGTGCGTGTTCTATACTTGTTTAGTATATCTATTGAAAAAGTGTCACACATTGTTAGTGCATGTTCTATACTTGTTTAGTATATCTATTGAAAAAGTGTCACACATTGTTAGTGCGTGTTCTATACTTGTTTAGTATATCTATTGAAAAAGTGTCACACATTGTTAGTGCATGTTCTATACTTGTTTAGTATATCTATTGAAAAAGTGTCACACATTGTTAGTGCATGTTCTATACTTGTTTAGTATATCTATTGAAAAAGTGTCACACATTGTTAGTGCATGTTCTATACTTGTTTAGTATATCTATTAAAACAGTGTCACACATTGTTAGTGCATGTTCTATCCTTGTTTAGTATATCTATTGAAAAAGTGTCACACATTGTTAGTGCATGTTCTATACTTGTTTAGTATATCTATTAAAACAGTGTCACACATTGTTAGTGCATGTTCTATCCTTGTTTAGTATATCTATTAAAACAGTGTCACACATTGTTAGTGCATGTTCTATCCTTGTTTAGTATATCTATTGAAACAGTGTCACACATTGTTAGTGCATGTTCTATCCTTGTTTAGTATATCTATTGAAACAGTGTCACACATTGTTAGTGCATGTTCTATCCTTGTTTAGTATATCTATTGAAAAAGTGTCACACATTGTTAGTGCATGTTCTATACTTGTTTAGTATATCTATTAAAACAGTGTCACACATTGTTAGTGCATGTTCTATCCTTGTTTAGTATATCTATTAAAACAGTGTCACACATTGTTAGTGCATGTTCTATCCTTGTTTAGTATATCTATTGAAAAAGTGTCACACATTGTTAGTGCGTGTTCTATACTTGTTTAGTATATCTATTGAAACAGTGTCACACATTGTTAGTGCATGTTCTATCCTTGTTTAGTATATCTATTGAAACAGTGTCACACATTGTTAGTGCATGTTCTATCCTTGTTTAGTATATCTATTGAAACAGTGTCACACATTGTTAGTGCATGTTCTATCCTTGTTTAGTATATCTATTGAAAAAGTGTCACACATTGTTAGTGCGTGTTCTATACTTGTTTAGTATATCTATTGAAAAAGTGTCACACATTGTTAGTGCATGTTCTATCCTTGTTTAGTATATCTATTGAAACAGTGTCACACATTGTTAGTGCATGTTCTATCCTTGTTTAGTATATCTATTGAAACAGTGTCACACATTGTTAGTGCATGTTCTATCCTTGTTTAGTATATCTATTGAAAAAGTGTCACACATTGTTAGTGCGTGTTCTATACTTGTTTAGTATATCTATTGAAAAAGTGTCACACATTGTTAGTGCATGTTCTATCCTTGTTTAGTATATCTATTGAAACAGTGTCACACATTGTTAGTGCATGTTCTATCCTTGTTTAGTATATCTATTGAAACAGTGTCACACATTGTTAGTGCATGTTCTATCCTTGTTTAGTATATCTATTAAAACAGTGTCACACATTGTTAGTGCATGTTCTATCCTTGTTTAGTATATCTATTGAAAAAGTGTCACACATTGTTAGTGCGTGTTCTATACTTGTTTAGTATATCTATTGAAAAAGTGTCACACATTGTTAGTGCATGTTCTATCCTTGTTTAGTATATCTATTGAAAAAGTGTCACACATTGTTAGTGCGTGTTCTATACTTGTTTAGTATATCTATTGAAAAAGTGTCACACATTGTTAGTGCATGTTCTATACTTGTTTAGTATATCTATTGAAAAAGTGTCACACATTGTTAGTGCATGTTCTATACTTGTTTAGTATATCTATTGAAAAAGTGTCACACATTGTTAGTGCATGTTCTATACTTGTTTAGTATATCTATTAAAACAGTGTCACACATTGTTAGTGCATGTTCTATCCTTGTTTAGTATATCTATTGAAAAAGTGTCACACATTGTTAGTGCGTGTTCTATACTTGTTTAGTATATCTATTAAAACAGTGTCACACATTGTTAGTGCATGTTCTATCCTTGTTTAGTATATCTATTAAAACAGTGTCACACATTGTTAGTGCATGTTCTATCCTTGTTTAGTATATCTATTAAAACAGTGTCACACATTGTTAGTGCATGTTCTATCCTTGTTTAGTATATCTATTAAAACAGTGTCACACATTGTTAGTGCATGTTCTATCCTTGTTTAGTATATCTATTAAAACAGTGTCACACATTGTTAGTGCATGTTCTATCCTTGTTTAGTATATCTATTAAAACAGTGTCACACATTGTTAGTGCATGTTCTATCCTTGTTTAGTATATCTATTAAAACAGTGTCACACATTGTTAGTGCATGTTCTATCCTTGTTTAGTATATCTATTAAAACAGTGTCACACATTGTTAGTGCATGTTCTATCCTTGTTTAGTATATCTATTAAAACAGTGTCACACATTGTTAGTGCATGTTCTATCCTTGTTTAGTATATCTATTGAAACAGTGTCACACATTGTTAGTGCATGTTCTATCCTTGTTTAGTATATCTATTAAAACAGTGTCACACATTGTTAGTGCGTGTTCTATACTTGTTTAGTATATCTATTAAAACAGTGTCACACATTGTTAGTGCGTGTTCTATACTTGTTTAGTATATCTATTAAAACAGTGTCACACATTGTTAGTGCGTGTTCTATACTTGTTTAGTATATCTATTGAAACAGTGTCACACATTGTTAGTGCGTGTTCTATACTTGTTTAGTATATCTATTGAAAAAGTGTCACACATTGTTAGTGCGTGTTCTATACTTGTTTAGTATATCTATTAAAACAGTGTCACACATTGTTAGTGCATGTTCTATCCTTGTTTAGTATATCTATTAAAACAGTGTCACACATTGTTAGTGCGTGTTCTATACTTGTTTAGTATATCTATTAAAACAGTGTCACACATTGTTAGTGCGTGTTCTATACTTGTTTAGTATATCTATTGAAAAAGTGTCACACATTGTTAGTGCATGTTCTATACTTGTTTAGTATATCTATTGAAACAGTGTCACACATTGTTAGTGCGTGTTCTATACTTGTTTAGTATATCTATTGAAAAAGTGTCACACATTGTTAGTGCGTGTTCTATACTTGTTTAGTATATCTATTAAAACAGTGTCACACATTGTTAGTGCATGTTCTATCCTTGTTTAGTATATCTATTAAAACAGTGTCACACATTGTTAGTGCGTGTTCTATACTTGTTTAGTATATCTATTAAAACAGTGTCACACATTGTTAGTGCGTGTTCTATACTTGTTTAGTATATCTATTGAAAAAGTGTCACACATTGTTAGTGCATGTTCTATACTTGTTTAGTATATCTATTGAAACAGTGTCACACATTGTTAGTGCGTATTCTATACTTGTTTAGTATATCTATTAAAACAGTGTCACACATTGTTAGTGCATGTTCTATCCTTGTTTAGTATATCTATTAAAACAGTGTCACACATTGTTAGTGCGTGTTCTATACTTGTTTAGTATATCTATTAAAACAGTGTCACACATTGTTAGTGCGTGTTCTATACTTGTTTAGTATATCTATTGAAACAGTGTCACACATTGTTAGTGCATGTTCTATCCTTGTTTAGTATATCTATTGAAACAGTGTCACACATTGTTAGTGTGTGTTCTATACTTGTTTAGTATATCTATTGAAACAGTGTCACACATTGTTAGTGCATGTTCTATCCTTGTTTAGTATATCTATTAAAACAGTGTCACACATTGTTAGTGCGTGTTCTATACTTGTTTAGTATATCTATTAAAACAGTGTCACACATTGTTAGTGCGTGTTCTATACTTGTTTAGTATATCTATTGAAAAAGTGTCACACATTGTTAGTGCGTGTTCTATACTTGTTTAGTATATCTATTGAAAAAGTGTCACACATTGTTAGTGCGTGTTCTATACTTGTTTAGTATATCTATTGAAAAAGTGTCACACATTGTTAGTGCGTGTTCTATACTTGTTTAGTATATCTATTGAAACAGTGTCACACATTGTTAGTGCGTGTTCTATCCTTGTTTAGTATATCTATTAAAACAGTGTCACACATTGTTAGTGCATGTTCTATCCTTGTTTAGTATATCTATTGAAACAGTGTCACACATTGTTAGTGCGTGTTCTATACTTGTTTAGTATATCTATTGAAAAAGTGTCACACATTGTAAGTGCATGTTCTATACTTGTTTAGTATATCTATTGAAACAGTGTCACACATTGTTAGTGCGTGTTCTATACTTGTTTAGTATATCTATTGAAAAAGTGTCACACATTGTTAGTGCGTGTTCTATCCTTGTTTAGTATATCTATTGAAACAGTGTCACACATTGTTGGTGCGTGTTCTATACTTGTTTAGTATATCTATTGAAAAAGTGTCACACATTGTTAGTGCATGTTCTATCCTTGTTTAGTATATCTATTGAAACAGTGTCACACATTGTTAGTGCATGTTCTATACTTGTTTAGTATATCTATTGAAACAGTGTCACACATTGTTGGTGCGTGTTCTATACTTGTTTAGTATATCTATTGAAAAAGTGTCACACATTGTTAGTGCATGTTCTATCCTTGTTTAGTATATCTATTGAAACAGTGTCACACATTGTTGGTGCGTGTTCTATACTTGTTTAGTATATCTATTGAAACAGTGTCACACATTGTTAGTGCATGTTCTATACTTGTTTAGTATATCTATTGAAACAGTGTCACACATTGTTAGTGCATGTTCTATACTTGTTTAGTATATCTATTGAAACAGTGTCACACATTGTTGGTGCGTGTTCTATACTTGTTTAGTATATCTATTGAAAAAGTGTCACACATTGTTAGTGCATGTTCTATCCTTGTTTAGTATATCTATTGAAACAGTGTCACACATTGTTAGTGCATGTTCTATACTTGTTTAGTATATCTATTGAAACAGTGTCACACATTGTTGGTGCGTGTTCTATACTTGTTTAGTATATCTATTGAAAAAGTGTCACACATTGTTAGTGCATGTTCTATACTTGTTTAGTATATCTATTGAAACAGTGTCACACATTGTTGGTGCGTGTTCTATACTTGTTTAGTATATCTATTGAAACAGTGTCACACATTGTTAGTGCATGTTCTATACTTGTTTAGTATATCTATTGAAACAGTGTCACACATTGTTGGTGCGTGTTCTATACTTGTTTAGTATATCTATTGAAACAGTGTCACACATTGTTAGTGCATGTTCTATCCTTGTTTAGTATATCTATTGAAACAGTGTCACACATTGTTAGTGCATGTTCTATACTTGTTTAGTATATCTATTGAAACAGTGTCACACATTGTTGGTGCGTGTTCTATACTTGTTTAGTATATCTATTGAAAAAGTGTCACACATTGTTAGTGCATGTTCTATTCTTGTTTAGTATATCTATTGAAACAGTGTCACACATTGTTAGTGCGTGTTCTATACTTGTTTAGTATATCTATTGAAACAGTGTCACACATTGTTAGTGCATGTTCTATACTTGTTTAGTATATCTATTGAAACAGTGTCACACATTGTTGGTGCGTGTTCTATACTTGTTTAGTATATCTATTGAAAAAGTGTCACACATTGTTAGTGCGTGTTCTATCCTTGTTTAGTATATCTATTGAAACAGTGTCACACATTGTTAGTGCATGTTCTATACTTGTTTAGTATATCTATTAAAACAGTGTCACACATTGTTAGTGCGTGTTCTATACTTGTTTAGTATATCTATTAAAACAGTGTCACACATTGTTAGTGCGTGTTCTATACTTGTTTAGTATATCTATTGAAACAGTGTCACACATTGTTAGTGCATGTTCTATCCTTGTTTAGTATATCTATTGAAACAGTGTCACACATTGTTAGTGCATGTTCTATACTTGTTTAGTATATCTATTAAAACAGTGTCACACATTGTTAGTGCGTGTTCTATACTTGTTTAGTATATCTATTAAAACAGTGTCACACATTGTTAGTGCGTGTTCTATACTTGTTTAGTATATCTATTGAAACAGTGTCACACATTGTTAGTGCATGTTCTATCCTTGTTTAGTATATCTATTGAAACAGTGTCACACATTGTTAGTGCGTGTTCTATACTTGTTTAGTATATCTATTGAAACAGTGTCACACATTGTTAGTGCATGTTCTATACTTGTTTAGTATATCTATTGAAACAGTGTCACACATTGTTAGTGCGTGTTCTATACTTGTTTAGTATATCTATTAAAACAGTGTCACACATTGTTAGTGCATGTTCTATACTTGTTTAGTATATCTATTAAAACAGTGTCACACATTGTTAGTGCGTGTTCTATACTTGTTTAGTATATCTATTAAAACAGTGTCACACATTGTTAGTGCGTGTTCTATACTTGTTTAGTATATCTATTAAAACAGTGTCACACATTGTTAGTGCGTGTTCTATACTTGTTTAGTATATCTATTGAAACAGTGTCACACATTGTTAGTGCATGTTCTATCCTTGTTTAGTATATCTATTGAAACAGTGTCACACATTGTTAGTGCATGTTCTATACTTGTTTAGTATATCTATTAAAACAGTGTCACACATTGTTAGTGCGTGTTCTATACTTGTTTAGTATATCTATTGAAACAGTGTCACACATTGTTAGTGCATGTTCTATCCTTGTTTAGTATATCTATTGAAACAGTGTCACACATTGTTAGTGCGTGTTCTATACTTGTTTAGTATATCTATTGAAACAGTGTCACACATTGTTAGTGCATGTTCTATCCTTGTTTAGTATATCTATTGAAACAGTGTCACACATTGTTAGTGCATGTTCTATACTTGTTTAGTATATCTATTGAAACAGTGTCACACATTGTTAGTGCGTATTCTATACTTGTTTAGTATATCTATTGAAACAGTGTCACACATTGTTAGTGCATGTTCTATACTTGTTTAGTATATCTATTGAAACAGTGTCACACATTGTTAGTGCATGTTCTATACTTGTTTAGTATATCTATTGAAACAGTGTCACACATTGTTAGTGCGTGTTCTATACTTGTTTAGTATATCTATTGAAACAGTGTCACACATTGTTAGTGCATGTTCTATCCTTGTTTAGTATATCTATTGAAACAGTGTCACACATTGTTAGTGCATGTTCTATACTTGTTTAGTATATCTATTGAAACAGTGTCACACATTGTTAGTGCATGTTCTATCCTTGTTTAGTATATCTATTGAAAAAGTGTCACACATTGTTAGTGCGTGTTCTATACTTGTTTAGTATATCTATTGAAACAGTGTCACACATTGTTAGTGCATGTTCTATACTTGTTTAGTATATCTATTGAAAAAGTGTCACACATTGTTAGTGCATGTTCTATCCTTGTTTAGTATATCTATTAAAACAGTGTCACACATTGTTAGTGCATGTTCTATCCTTGTTTAGTATATCTATTGAAAAAGTGTCACACATTGTTAGTGCGTGTTCTATACTTGTTTAGTATATCTATTGAAAAAGTGTCACACATTGTTAGTGCATGTTCTATACTTGTTTAGTATATCTATTGAAAAAGTGTCACACATTGTTAGTGCGTGTTCTATACTTGTTTAGTATATCTATTGAAAAAGTGTCACACATTGTTAGTGCATGTTCTATACTTGTTTAGTATATCTATTGAAAAAGTGTCACACATTGTTAGTGCATGTTCTATACTTGTTTAGTATATCTATTGAAAAAGTGTCACACATTGTTAGTGCATGTTCTATACTTGTTTAGTATATCTATTAAAACAGTGTCACACATTGTTAGTGCATGTTCTATCCTTGTTTAGTATATCTATTGAAAAAGTGTCACACATTGTTAGTGCATGTTCTATACTTGTTTAGTATATCTATTAAAACAGTGTCACACATTGTTAGTGCATGTTCTATCCTTGTTTAGTATATCTATTAAAACAGTGTCACACATTGTTAGTGCATGTTCTATCCTTGTTTAGTATATCTATTGAAACAGTGTCACACATTGTTAGTGCATGTTCTATCCTTGTTTAGTATATCTATTGAAACAGTGTCACACATTGTTAGTGCATGTTCTATCCTTGTTTAGTATATCTATTGAAAAAGTGTCACACATTGTTAGTGCATGTTCTATACTTGTTTAGTATATCTATTAAAACAGTGTCACACATTGTTAGTGCATGTTCTATCCTTGTTTAGTATATCTATTAAAACAGTGTCACACATTGTTAGTGCATGTTCTATCCTTGTTTAGTATATCTATTGAAAAAGTGTCACACATTGTTAGTGCGTGTTCTATACTTGTTTAGTATATCTATTGAAACAGTGTCACACATTGTTAGTGCATGTTCTATCCTTGTTTAGTATATCTATTGAAACAGTGTCACACATTGTTAGTGCATGTTCTATCCTTGTTTAGTATATCTATTGAAACAGTGTCACACATTGTTAGTGCATGTTCTATCCTTGTTTAGTATATCTATTGAAAAAGTGTCACACATTGTTAGTGCGTGTTCTATACTTGTTTAGTATATCTATTGAAAAAGTGTCACACATTGTTAGTGCATGTTCTATCCTTGTTTAGTATATCTATTGAAACAGTGTCACACATTGTTAGTGCATGTTCTATCCTTGTTTAGTATATCTATTGAAACAGTGTCACACATTGTTAGTGCATGTTCTATCCTTGTTTAGTATATCTATTGAAAAAGTGTCACACATTGTTAGTGCGTGTTCTATACTTGTTTAGTATATCTATTGAAAAAGTGTCACACATTGTTAGTGCATGTTCTATCCTTGTTTAGTATATCTATTGAAACAGTGTCACACATTGTTAGTGCATGTTCTATCCTTGTTTAGTATATCTATTGAAACAGTGTCACACATTGTTAGTGCATGTTCTATCCTTGTTTAGTATATCTATTAAAACAGTGTCACACATTGTTAGTGCATGTTCTATCCTTGTTTAGTATATCTATTGAAAAAGTGTCACACATTGTTAGTGCGTGTTCTATACTTGTTTAGTATATCTATTGAAAAAGTGTCACACATTGTTAGTGCATGTTCTATCCTTGTTTAGTATATCTATTGAAAAAGTGTCACACATTGTTAGTGCGTGTTCTATACTTGTTTAGTATATCTATTGAAAAAGTGTCACACATTGTTAGTGCATGTTCTATACTTGTTTAGTATATCTATTGAAAAAGTGTCACACATTGTTAGTGCATGTTCTATACTTGTTTAGTATATCTATTGAAAAAGTGTCACACATTGTTAGTGCATGTTCTATACTTGTTTAGTATATCTATTAAAACAGTGTCACACATTGTTAGTGCATGTTCTATCCTTGTTTAGTATATCTATTGAAAAAGTGTCACACATTGTTAGTGCGTGTTCTATACTTGTTTAGTATATCTATTAAAACAGTGTCACACATTGTTAGTGCATGTTCTATCCTTGTTTAGTATATCTATTAAAACAGTGTCACACATTGTTAGTGCATGTTCTATCCTTGTTTAGTATATCTATTAAAACAGTGTCACACATTGTTAGTGCATGTTCTATCCTTGTTTAGTATATCTATTAAAACAGTGTCACACATTGTTAGTGCATGTTCTATCCTTGTTTAGTATATCTATTAAAACAGTGTCACACATTGTTAGTGCATGTTCTATCCTTGTTTAGTATATCTATTAAAACAGTGTCACACATTGTTAGTGCATGTTCTATCCTTGTTTAGTATATCTATTAAAACAGTGTCACACATTGTTAGTGCATGTTCTATCCTTGTTTAGTATATCTATTAAAACAGTGTCACACATTGTTAGTGCATGTTCTATCCTTGTTTAGTATATCTATTAAAACAGTGTCACACATTGTTAGTGCATGTTCTATCCTTGTTTAGTATATCTATTGAAACAGTGTCACACATTGTTAGTGCATGTTCTATCCTTGTTTAGTATATCTATTAAAACAGTGTCACACATTGTTAGTGCGTGTTCTATACTTGTTTAGTATATCTATTAAAACAGTGTCACACATTGTTAGTGCGTGTTCTATACTTGTTTAGTATATCTATTAAAACAGTGTCACACATTGTTAGTGCGTGTTCTATACTTGTTTAGTATATCTATTGAAACAGTGTCACACATTGTTAGTGCGTGTTCTATACTTGTTTAGTATATCTATTGAAAAAGTGTCACACATTGTTAGTGCGTGTTCTATACTTGTTTAGTATATCTATTAAAACAGTGTCACACATTGTTAGTGCATGTTCTATCCTTGTTTAGTATATCTATTAAAACAGTGTCACACATTGTTAGTGCGTGTTCTATACTTGTTTAGTATATCTATTAAAACAGTGTCACACATTGTTAGTGCGTGTTCTATACTTGTTTAGTATATCTATTGAAAAAGTGTCACACATTGTTAGTGCATGTTCTATACTTGTTTAGTATATCTATTGAAACAGTGTCACACATTGTTAGTGCGTGTTCTATACTTGTTTAGTATATCTATTGAAAAAGTGTCACACATTGTTAGTGCGTGTTCTATACTTGTTTAGTATATCTATTAAAACAGTGTCACACATTGTTAGTGCATGTTCTATCCTTGTTTAGTATATCTATTAAAACAGTGTCACACATTGTTAGTGCGTGTTCTATACTTGTTTAGTATATCTATTAAAACAGTGTCACACATTGTTAGTGCGTGTTCTATACTTGTTTAGTATATCTATTGAAAAAGTGTCACACATTGTTAGTGCATGTTCTATACTTGTTTAGTATATCTATTGAAACAGTGTCACACATTGTTAGTGCGTATTCTATACTTGTTTAGTATATCTATTAAAACAGTGTCACACATTGTTAGTGCATGTTCTATCCTTGTTTAGTATATCTATTAAAACAGTGTCACACATTGTTAGTGCGTGTTCTATACTTGTTTAGTATATCTATTAAAACAGTGTCACACATTGTTAGTGCGTGTTCTATACTTGTTTAGTATATCTATTGAAACAGTGTCACACATTGTTAGTGCATGTTCTATCCTTGTTTAGTATATCTATTGAAACAGTGTCACACATTGTTAGTGTGTGTTCTATACTTGTTTAGTATATCTATTGAAACAGTGTCACACATTGTTAGTGCATGTTCTATCCTTGTTTAGTATATCTATTAAAACAGTGTCACACATTGTTAGTGCGTGTTCTATACTTGTTTAGTATATCTATTAAAACAGTGTCACACATTGTTAGTGCGTGTTCTATACTTGTTTAGTATATCTATTGAAAAAGTGTCACACATTGTTAGTGCGTGTTCTATACTTGTTTAGTATATCTATTGAAAAAGTGTCACACATTGTTAGTGCGTGTTCTATACTTGTTTAGTATATCTATTGAAAAAGTGTCACACATTGTTAGTGCGTGTTCTATACTTGTTTAGTATATCTATTGAAACAGTGTCACACATTGTTAGTGCGTGTTCTATCCTTGTTTAGTATATCTATTAAAACAGTGTCACACATTGTTAGTGCATGTTCTATCCTTGTTTAGTATATCTATTGAAACAGTGTCACACATTGTTAGTGCGTGTTCTATACTTGTTTAGTATATCTATTGAAAAAGTGTCACACATTGTAAGTGCATGTTCTATACTTGTTTAGTATATCTATTGAAACAGTGTCACACATTGTTAGTGCGTGTTCTATACTTGTTTAGTATATCTATTGAAAAAGTGTCACACATTGTTAGTGCGTGTTCTATCCTTGTTTAGTATATCTATTGAAACAGTGTCACACATTGTTGGTGCGTGTTCTATACTTGTTTAGTATATCTATTGAAAAAGTGTCACACATTGTTAGTGCATGTTCTATCCTTGTTTAGTATATCTATTGAAACAGTGTCACACATTGTTAGTGCATGTTCTATACTTGTTTAGTATATCTATTGAAACAGTGTCACACATTGTTGGTGCGTGTTCTATACTTGTTTAGTATATCTATTGAAAAAGTGTCACACATTGTTAGTGCATGTTCTATCCTTGTTTAGTATATCTATTGAAACAGTGTCACACATTGTTGGTGCGTGTTCTATACTTGTTTAGTATATCTATTGAAACAGTGTCACACATTGTTAGTGCATGTTCTATACTTGTTTAGTATATCTATTGAAACAGTGTCACACATTGTTAGTGCATGTTCTATACTTGTTTAGTATATCTATTGAAACAGTGTCACACATTGTTGGTGCGTGTTCTATACTTGTTTAGTATATCTATTGAAAAAGTGTCACACATTGTTAGTGCATGTTCTATCCTTGTTTAGTATATCTATTGAAACAGTGTCACACATTGTTAGTGCATGTTCTATACTTGTTTAGTATATCTATTGAAACAGTGTCACACATTGTTGGTGCGTGTTCTATACTTGTTTAGTATATCTATTGAAAAAGTGTCACACATTGTTAGTGCATGTTCTATACTTGTTTAGTATATCTATTGAAACAGTGTCACACATTGTTGGTGCGTGTTCTATACTTGTTTAGTATATCTATTGAAACAGTGTCACACATTGTTAGTGCATGTTCTATACTTGTTTAGTATATCTATTGAAACAGTGTCACACATTGTTGGTGCGTGTTCTATACTTGTTTAGTATATCTATTGAAACAGTGTCACACATTGTTAGTGCATGTTCTATCCTTGTTTAGTATATCTATTGAAACAGTGTCACACATTGTTAGTGCATGTTCTATACTTGTTTAGTATATCTATTGAAACAGTGTCACACATTGTTGGTGCGTGTTCTATACTTGTTTAGTATATCTATTGAAAAAGTGTCACACATTGTTAGTGCATGTTCTATTCTTGTTTAGTATATCTATTGAAACAGTGTCACACATTGTTAGTGCGTGTTCTATACTTGTTTAGTATATCTATTGAAACAGTGTCACACATTGTTAGTGCATGTTCTATACTTGTTTAGTATATCTATTGAAACAGTGTCACACATTGTTGGTGCGTGTTCTATACTTGTTTAGTATATCTATTGAAAAAGTGTCACACATTGTTAGTGCGTGTTCTATCCTTGTTTAGTATATCTATTGAAACAGTGTCACACATTGTTAGTGCATGTTCTATACTTGTTTAGTATATCTATTAAAACAGTGTCACACATTGTTAGTGCGTGTTCTATACTTGTTTAGTATATCTATTAAAACAGTGTCACACATTGTTAGTGCGTGTTCTATACTTGTTTAGTATATCTATTGAAACAGTGTCACACATTGTTAGTGCATGTTCTATCCTTGTTTAGTATATCTATTGAAACAGTGTCACACATTGTTAGTGCATGTTCTATACTTGTTTAGTATATCTATTAAAACAGTGTCACACATTGTTAGTGCGTGTTCTATACTTGTTTAGTATATCTATTAAAACAGTGTCACACATTGTTAGTGCGTGTTCTATACTTGTTTAGTATATCTATTGAAACAGTGTCACACATTGTTAGTGCATGTTCTATCCTTGTTTAGTATATCTATTGAAACAGTGTCACACATTGTTAGTGCGTGTTCTATACTTGTTTAGTATATCTATTGAAACAGTGTCACACATTGTTAGTGCATGTTCTATACTTGTTTAGTATATCTATTGAAACAGTGTCACACATTGTTAGTGCGTGTTCTATACTTGTTTAGTATATCTATTAAAACAGTGTCACACATTGTTAGTGCATGTTCTATACTTGTTTAGTATATCTATTAAAACAGTGTCACACATTGTTAGTGCGTGTTCTATACTTGTTTAGTATATCTATTAAAACAGTGTCACACATTGTTAGTGCGTGTTCTATACTTGTTTAGTATATCTATTAAAACAGTGTCACACATTGTTAGTGCGTGTTCTATACTTGTTTAGTATATCTATTGAAACAGTGTCACACATTGTTAGTGCATGTTCTATCCTTGTTTAGTATATCTATTGAAACAGTGTCACACATTGTTAGTGCATGTTCTATACTTGTTTAGTATATCTATTAAAACAGTGTCACACATTGTTAGTGCGTGTTCTATACTTGTTTAGTATATCTATTGAAACAGTGTCACACATTGTTAGTGCATGTTCTATCCTTGTTTAGTATATCTATTGAAACAGTGTCACACATTGTTAGTGCGTGTTCTATACTTGTTTAGTATATCTATTGAAACAGTGTCACACATTGTTAGTGCATGTTCTATCCTTGTTTAGTATATCTATTGAAACAGTGTCACACATTGTTAGTGCATGTTCTATACTTGTTTAGTATATCTATTGAAACAGTGTCACACATTGTTAGTGCGTATTCTATACTTGTTTAGTATATCTATTGAAACAGTGTCACACATTGTTAGTGCATGTTCTATACTTGTTTAGTATATCTATTGAAACAGTGTCACACATTGTTAGTGCATGTTCTATACTTGTTTAGTATATCTATTGAAACAGTGTCACACATTGTTAGTGCGTGTTCTATACTTGTTTAGTATATCTATTGAAACAGTGTCACACATTGTTAGTGCATGTTCTATCCTTGTTTAGTATATCTATTGAAACAGTGTCACACATTGTTAGTGCATGTTCTATACTTGTTTAGTATATCTATTGAAACAGTGTCACACATTGTTAGTGCGTGTTCTATACTTGTTTAGTATATCTATTGAAACAGTGTCACACATTGTTAGTGCATGTTCTATCCTTGTTTAGTATATCTATTGAAACAGTGTCACACATTGTTAGTGCATGTTCTATACTTGTTTAGTATATCTATTGAAACAGTGTCACACATTGTTAGTGCGTATTCTATACTTGTTTAGTATATCTATTGAAACAGTGTCACACATTGTTAGTGCATGTTCTATACTTGTTTAGTATATCTATTGAAACAGTGTCACACATTGTTAGTGCATGTTCTATACTTGTTTAGTATATCTATTGAAACAGTGTCACACATTGTTAGTGCGTGTTCTATACTTGTTTAGTATATCTATTGAAACAGTGTCACACATTGTTAGTGCATGTTCTATCCTTGTTTAGTATATCTATTGAAACAGTGTCACACATTGTTAGTGCATGTTCTATACTTGTTTAGTATATCTATTGAAACAGTGTCACACATTGTTAGTGCGTGTTCTATACTTGTTTAGTATATCTATTGAAACAGTGTCACACATTGTTAGTGCGTATTCTATACTTGTTTAGTATATCTATTGAAACAGTGTCACACATTGTTAGTGCATGTTCTATACTTGTTTAGTATATCTATTGAAACAGTGTCACACATTGTTAGTGCATGTTCTATACTTGTTTAGTATATCTATTGAAACAGTGTCACACATTGTTAGTGCATGTTCTATCCTTGTTTAGTATATCTATTGAAACAGTGTCACACATTGTTAGTGCATGTTCTATACTTGTTTAGTATATCTATTGAAACAGTGTCACACATTGTTAGTGCGTGTTCTATACTTGTTTAGTATATCTATTGAAACAGTGTCACACATTGTTAGTGCATGTTCTATCCTTGTTTAGTATATCTATTGAAACAGTGTCACACATTGTTAGTGCATGTTCTATACTTGTTTAGTATATCTATTGAAACAGTGTCACACATTGTTAGTGCGTGTTCTATACTTGTTTAGTATATCTATTGAAACAGTGTCACACATTGTTAGTGCGTATTCTATACTTGTTTAGTATATCTATTGAAACAGTGTCACACATTGTTAGTGCATGTTCTATACTTGTTTAGTATATCTATTGAAACAGTGTCACACATTGTTAGTGCGTATTCTATACTTGTTTAGTATATCTATTGAAACAGTGTCACACATTGTTAGTGCATGTTCTATACTTGTTTAGTATATCTATTGAAACAGTGTCACACATTGTTAGTGCATGTTCTATACTTGTTTAGTATATCTATTGAAACAGTGTCACACATTGTTAGTGCGTGTTCTATACTTGTTTAGTATATCTATTAAAACAGTGTCACACATTGTTAGTGCGTGTTCTATACTTGTTTAGTATATCTATTGAAACAGTGTCACACATTGTTAGTGCATGTTCTATCCTTGTTTAGTATATCTATTGAAACAGTGTCACACATTGTTAGTGCGTATTCTATACTTGTTTAGTATATCTATTGAAACAGTGTCACACATTGTTAGTGCGTGTTCTATACTTGTTTAGTATATCTATTGAAACAGTGTCACACATTGTTGGTGCGTGTTCTATACTTGTTTAGTATATCTATTGAAACAGTGTCACACATTGTTAGTGCATGTTCTATACTTGTTTAGTATATCTATTGAAACAGTGTCACACATTGTTAGTGCATGTTCTATACTTGTTTAGTATATCTATTGAAACAGTGTCACACATTGTTAGTGCATGTTCTATACTTGTTTAGTATATCTATTGAAACAGTGTCACACATTGTTAGTGCGTATTCTATACTTGTTTAGTATATCTATTGAAACAGTGTCACACATTGTTAGTGCGTGTTCTATACTTGTTTAGTATATCTATTGAAACAGTGTCACACATTGTTAGTGCGTGTTCTATACTTGTTTAGTATATCTATTGAAACAGTGTCACACATTGTTAGTGCATGTTCTATACTTGTTTAGTATATCTATTGAAAAAGTGTCACACATTGTTAGTGCGTATTCTATACTTGTTTAGTATATCTATTGAAACAGTGTCACACATTGTTAGTGCATGTTCTATACTTGTTTAGTATATCTATTGAAACAGTGTCACACATTGTTAGTGCGTGTTCTATACTTGTTTAGTATATCTATTGAAACAGTGTCACACATTGTTAGTGCGTGTTCTATACTTGTTTAGTATATCTATTGAAAAAGTGTCACACATTGTTAGTGCGTATTCTATACTTGTTTAGTATATCTATTGAAACAGTGTCACACATTGTTAGTGCATGTTCTATACTTGTTTAGTATATCTATTGAAAAAGTGTCACACATTGTTAGTGCGTATTCTATACTTGTTTAGTATATCTATTGAAACAGTGTCACACATTGTTAGTGCGTGTTCTATACTTGTTTAGTATATCTATTGAAACAGTGTCACACATTGTTAGTGCGTATTCTATACTTGTTTAGTATATCTATTGAAACAGTGTCACACATTGTTAGTGCATGTTCTATACTTGTTTAGTATATCTATTGAAACAGTGTCACACATTGTTAGTGCATGTTCTATACTTGTTTAGTATATCTATTGAAACAGTGTCACACATTGTTAGTGCGTATTCTATACTTGTTTAGTATATCTATTGAAACAGTGTCACACATTGTTAGTGCGTGTTCTATACTTGTTTAGTATATCTATTGAAACAGTGTCACACATTGTTAGTGCGTGTTCTATACTTGTTTAGTATATCTATTGAAACAGTGTCACACATTGTTAGTGCGTGTTCTATACTTGTTTAGTATATCTATTGAAACAGTGTCACACATTGTTAGTGCGTATTCTATACTTGTTTAGTATATCTATTGAAACAGTGTCACACATTGTTAGTGCATGTTCTATCCTTGTTTAGTATATCTATTGAAAAAGTGTCACACATTGTTAGTGCGTATTCTATACTTGTTTAGTATATCTATTGAAACAGTGTCACACATTGTTAGTGCATGTTCTATACTTGTTTAGTATATCTATTGAAAAAGTGTCACACATTGTTAGTGCGTATTCTATACTTGTTTAGTATATCTATTGAAACAGTGTCACACATTGTTAGTGCATGTTCTATACTTGTTTAGTATATCTATTGAAACAGTGTCACACATTGTTAGTGCGTGTTCTATACTTGTTTAGTATATCTATTGAAACAGTGTCACACATTGTTAGTGCGTGTTCTATACTTGTTTAGTATATCTATTGAAAAAGTGTCACACATTGTTAGTGCGTATTCTATACTTGTTTAGTATATCTATTGAAACAGTGTCACACATTGTTAGTGCATGTTCTATACTTGTTTAGTATATCTATTGAAAAAGTGTCACACATTGTTAGTGCGTATTCTATACTTGTTTAGTATATCTATTGAAACAGTGTCACACATTGTTAGTGCGTGTTCTATACTTGTTTAGTATATCTATTGAAACAGTGTCACACATTGTTAGTGCGTGTTCTATACTTGTTTAGTATATCTATTGAAACAGTGTCACACATTGTTAGTGCATGTTCTATACTTGTTTAGTATATCTATTGAAACAGTGTCACACATTGTTAGTGCGTGTTCTATCCTTGTTTAGTATATCTATTGAAAAAGTGTCACACATTGTTAGTGCGTATTCTATACTTGTTTAGTATATCTATTGAAACAGTGTCACACATTGTTAGTGCGTGTTCTATACTTGTTTAGTATATCTATTGAAACAGTGTCACACATTGTTAGTGCGTGTTCTATACTTGTTTAGTATATCTATTGAAACAGTGTCACACATTGTTAGTGCATGTTCTATACTTGTTTAGTATATCTATTGAAACAGTGTCACACATTGTTAGTGCGTGTTCTATACTTGTTTTGTATATCTATTGAAACAGTGTCACACATTGTTAGTGCATGTTCTATACTTGTTTAGTATATCTATTAAAACAGTGTCACACATTGTTAGTGCATGTTCTATCCTTGTTTAGTATATCTATTGAAAAAGTGTCACACATTGTTAGTGCGTATTCTATACTTGTTTAGTATATCTATTGAAACAGTGTCACACATTGTTAGTGCGTATTCTATACTTGTTTAGTATATCTATTGAAACAGTGTCACACATTGTTAGTGCGTATTCTATACTTGTTTAGTATATCTATTGAAACAGTGTCACACATTGTTAGTGCGTATTCTATACTTGTTTAGTATATCTATTAAAACAGTGTCACACATTGTTAGTGCATGTTCTATCCTTGTTTAGTATATCTATTGAAAAAGTGTCACACATTGTTAGTGCGTATTCTATACTTGTTTAGTATATCTATTGAAACAGTGTCACACATTGTTAGTGCATGTTCTATACTTGTTTAGTATATCTATTGAAAAAGTGTCACACATTGTTAGTGCGTATTCTATACTTGTTTAGTATATCTATTGAAACAGTGTCACACATTGTTAGTGCATGTTCTATACTTGTTTAGTATATCTATTGAAACAGTGTCACACATTGTTAGTGCGTGTTCTATACTTGTTTAGTATATCTATTGAAACAGTGTCACACATTGTTAGTGCGTGTTCTATACTTGTTTAGTATATCTATTGAAACAGTGTCACACATTGTTGGTGCGTGTTCTATACTTGTTTAGTATATCTATTGAAAAAGTGTTACACATTGTTAGTGCGTGTTCTATACTTGTTTAGTATATCTATTGAAACAGTGTCACACATTGTTAGTGCGTGTTCTATACTTGTTTAGTATATCTATTGAAACAGTGTCACACATTGTTAGTGCGTGTTCTATACTTGTTTAGTATATCTATTGAAACAGTGTCACACATTGTTAGTGCATGTTCTATACTTGTTTAGTATATCTATTGAAACAGTGTCACACATTGTTAGTGCGTGTTCTATACTTGTTTAGTATATCTATTGAAACAGTGTCACACATTGTTGGTGCGTGTTCTATACTTGTTTAGTATATCTATTGAAACAGTGTCACACATTGTTAGTGCGTGTTCTATCCTTGTTTAGTATATCTATTGAAAAAGTGTCACACATTGTTAGTGCGTATTCTATACTTGTTTAGTATATCTATTGAAACAGTGTCACACATTGTTAGTGCATGTTCTATACTTGTTTAGTATATCTATTGAAAAAGTGTCACACATTGTTAGTGCATGTTCTATACTTGTTTAGTATATCTATTGAAACAGTGTCACACATTGTTAGTGCGTGTTCTATACTTGTTTAGTATATCTATTGAAACAGTGTCACACATTGTTAGTGCGTGTTCTATACTTGTTTAGTATATCTATTGAAACAGTGTCACACATTGTTGGTGCGTGTTCTATACTTGTTTAGTATATCTATTGAAAAAGTGTTACACATTGTTAGTGCGTGTTCTATACTTGTTTAGTATATCTATTGAAACAGTGTCACACATTGTTAGTGCGTGTTCTATACTTGTTTAGTATATCTATTGAAACAGTGTCACACATTGTTAGTGCGTGTTCTATACTTGTTTAGTATATCTATTGAAACAGTGTCACACATTGTTAGTGCGTGTTCTATACTTGTTTAGTATATCTATTGAAACAGTGTCACACATTGTTAGTGCGTGTTCTATACTTGTTTAGTATATCTATTGAAACAGTGTCACACATTGTTGGTGCGTGTTCTATACTTGTTTAGTATATCTATTGAAACAGTGTCACACATTGTTAGTGCGTGTTCTATCCTTGTTTAGTATATCTATTGAAAAAGTGTCACACATTGTTAGTGCGTATTCTATACTTGTTTAGTATATCTATTGAAACAGTGTCACACATTGTTAGTGCATGTTCTATCCTTGTTTAGTATATCTATTGAAAAAGTGTCACACATTGTTAGTGCGTATTCTATACTTGTTTAGTATATCTATTGAAACAGTGTCACACATTGTTAGTGCGTGTTCTATACTTGTTTAGTATATCTATTGAAACAGTGTCACACATTGTTAGTGCGTGTTCTATACTTGTTTAGTATATCTATTGAAACAGTGTCACACATTGTTGGTGCGTGTTCTATACTTGTTTAGTATATCTATTGAAACAGTGTCACACATTGTTAGTGCGTATTCTATACTTGTTTAGTATATCTATTGAAACAGTGTCACACATTGTTAGTGCGTGTTCTATACTTGTTTAGTATATCTATTGAAAAAGTCTCACACATTGTTAGTGCGTGTTCTATACTTGTTTAGTATATCTATTGAAACAGTGTCACACATTGTTGGTGCGTGTTCTATACTTGTTTAGTATATCTATTGAAACAGTGTCACACATTGTTAGTGCGTATTCTATACTTGTTTAGTATATCTATTGAAACAGTGTCACACATTGTTAGTGCGTGTTCTATACTTGTTTAGTATATCTATTGAAACAGTGTCACACATTGTTAGTGCGTATTCTATACTTGTTTAGTATATCTATTGAAACAGTGTCACACATTGTTAGTGCGTGTTCTATACTTGTTTAGTATATCTATTGAAACAGTGTCACACATTGTTAGTGCGTGTTCTATACTTGTTTAGTATATCTATTGAAACAGTGTCACACATTGTTAGTGCGTGTTCTATACTTGTTTAGTATATCTATTGAAACAGTGTCACACATTGTTGGTGCGTGTTCTATACTTGTTTAGTATATCTATTGAAACAGTGTCACACATTGTTAGTGCGTGTTCTATACTTGTTTAGTATATCTATTGAAACAGTGTCACACATTGTTAGTGCGTGTTCTATACTTGTTTAGTATATCTATTGAAACAGTGTCACACATTGTTAGTGCGTGTTCTATACTTGTTTAGTATATCTATTGAAACAGTGTCACACATTGTTAGTGCGTGTTCTATACTTGTTTAGTATATCTATTGAAACAGTGTCACACATTGTTAGTGCGTATTCTATACTTGTTTAGTATATCTATTGAAACAGTGTCACACATTGTTAGTGCGTGTTCTATACTTGTTTAGTATATCTATTGAAACAGTGTCACACATTGTTGGTGCGTGTTCTATACTTGTTTAGTATATCTATTGAAAAAGTGTCACACATTGTTAGTGCGTGTTCTATACTTGTTTAGTATATCTATTGAAACAGTGTCACACATTGTTGGTGCGTGTTCTATACTTGTTTAGTATATCTATTGAAACAGTGTCACACATTGTTAGTGCGTGTTCTATACTTGTTTAGTATATCTATTGAAACAGTGTCACACATTGTTAGTGCGTATTCTATACTTGTTTGGTATATCTATTGAAACAGTGTCACACATTGTTAGTGCGTGTTCTATACTTGTTTAGTATATCTATTGAAACAGTGTCACACATTGTTAGTGCGTGTTCTATACTTGTTTAGTATATCTATTGAAACAGTGTCACACATTGTTGGTGCGTGTTCTATACTTGTTTAGTATATCTATTGAAACAGTGTCACACATTGTTAGTGCGTGTTCTATACTTGTTTAGTATATCTATTGAAACAGTGTCACACATTGTTGGTGCGTGTTCTATACTTGTTTAGTATATCTATTGAAACAGTGTCACACATTGTTAGTGCGTGTTCTATACTTGTTTAGTATATCTATTGAAACAGTGTCACACATTGTTAGTGCGTATTCTATACTTGTTTGGTATATCTATTGAAACAGTGTCACACATTGTTAGTGCGTGTTCTATACTTGTTTAGTATATCTATTGAAACAGTGTCACACATTGTTAGTGCGTATTCTATACTTGTTTGGTATATCTATTGAAACAGTGTCACACATTGTTAGTGCGTGTTCTATACTTGTTTAGTATATCTATTGAAACAGTGTCACACATTGTTAGTGCGTGTTCTATACTTGTTTAGTATATCTATTGAAACAGTGTCACACATTGTTGGTGCGTGTTCTATACTTGTTTAGTATATCTATTGAAACAGTGTCACACATTGTTAGTGCGTGTTCTATACTTGTTTAGTATATCTATTGAAACAGTGTCACACATTGTTGGTGCGTGTTCTATACTTGTTTAGTATATCTATTGAAACAGTGTCACACATTGTTAGTGCGTGTTCTATACTTGTTTAGTATATCTATTGAAACAGTGTCACACATTGTTAGTGCGTGTTCTATACTTGTTTAGTATATCTATTGAAACAGTGTCACACATTGTTAGTGCGTGTTCTATACTTGTTTAGTATATCTATTGAAACAGTGTCACACATTGTTGGTGCGTGTTCTATACTTGTTTAGTATATCTATTGAAACAGTGTCACACATTGTTAGTGCGTGTTCTATACTTGTTTAGTATATCTATTGAAACAGTGTCACACATTGTTGGTGCGTGTTCTATACTTGTTTAGTATATCTATTGAAACAGTGTCACACATTGTTAGTGCGTGTTCTATACTTGTTTGGTATATCTATTGAAACAGTGTCACACATTGTTAGTGCGTGTTCTATACTTGTTTAGTATATCTATTGAAACAGTGTCACACATTGTTAGTGCGTGTTCTATACTTGTTTAGTATATCTATTGAAACAGTGTCACACATTGTTGGTGCGTGTTCTATACTTGTTTAGTATATCTATTGAAACAGTGTCACACATTGTTAGTGCGTGTTCTATACTTGTTTAGTATATCTATTGAAACAGTGTCACACATTGTTGGTGCGTGTTCTATACTTGTTTAGTATATCTATTGAAACAGTGTCACACATTGTTAGTGCGTGTTCTATACTTGTTTAGTATATCTATTGAAACAGTGTCACACATTGTTAGTGCGTATTCTATACTTGTTTAGTATATCTATTGAAACAGTGTCACACATTGTTAGTGCGTGTTCTATACTTGTTTAGTATATCTATTGAAACAGTGTCACACATTGTTAGTGCGTGTTCTATACTTGTTTAGTATATCTATTGAAACAGTGTCACACATTGTTAGTGCGTGTTCTATACTTGTTTAGTATATCTATTGAAACAGTGTCACACATTGTTAGTGCGTGTTCTATACTTGTTTAGTATATCTATTGAAACAGTTTCACACATTGTTAGTGCGTGTTCTATACTTGTTTGGTATATCTATTGAAACAGTGTCACACATTGTTAGTGCGTGTTCTATACTTGTTTAGTATATCTATTGAAACAGTGTCACACATTGTTAGTGCGTATTCTATACTTGTTTAGTATATCTATTGAAACAGTGTCACACATTGTTAGTGCGTGTTCTATACTTGTTTAGTATATCTATTGAAACAGTGTCACACATTGTTAGTGCGTGTTCTATACTTGTTTAGTATATCTATTGAAACAGTTTCACACATTGTTAGTGCGTGTTCTATACTTGTTTGGTATATCTATTGAAACAGTGTCACACATTGTTAGTGCGTGTTCTATACTTGTTTAGTATATCTATTGAAACAGTGTCACACATTGTTAGTGCGTATTCTATACTTGTTTAGTATATCTATTGAAACAGTGTCACACATTGTTAGTGCGTGTTCTATACTTGTTTAGTATATCTATTGAAACAGTGTCACACATTGTTAGTGCGTGTTCTATACTTGTTTAGTATATCTATTGAAACAGTGTCACACATTGTTAGTGCGTGTTCAATACTTGTTTAGTATATCTATTGAAACAGTGTCACACATTGTTAGTGCGTGTTCTATACTTGTTTAGTATATCTATTGAAACAGTGTCACACATTGTTAGTGCGTGTTCTATACTTGTTTAGTATATCTATTGAAACAGTGTCACACATTGTTAGTGCGTATTCTATACTTGTTTGGTATATCTATTGAAACAGTGTCACACATTGTTAGTGCGTGTTCTATACTTGTTTAGTATATCTATTGAAAAAGTGTCACACATTGTTAGTGCGTGTTCTATACTTGTTTAGTATATCTATTGAAACAGTGTCACACATTGTTAGTGCGTGTTCTATACTTGTTTAGTATATCTATTGAAAAAGTGTCACACATTGTTAGTGCGTGTTCTATACTTGTTTAGTATATCTATTGAAACAGTGTCACACATTGTTAGTGCGTGTTCTATACTTGTTTAGTATATCTATTGAAACAGTGTCACACATTGTTAGTGCGTGTTCTATACTTGTTTAGTATATCTATTGAAACAGTGTCACACATTGTTAGTGCGTGTTCTCTACTTGTTTAGTATATCTATTGAAAAAGTGTCACACATTGTTAGTGCGTGTTCTATACTTGTTTAGTATATCTATTGAAAAAGTGTCACACATTGTTAGTGCGTGTTCTATACTTGTTTAGTATATCTATTGAAACAGTGTCACACATTGTTAGTGCGTGTTCTATACTTGTTTAGTATATCTATTGAAACAGTGTCACACATTGTTAGTGCGTGTTCTATACTTGTTTAGTATATCTATTGAAACAGTGTCACACATTGTTAGTGCGTGTTCTATACTTGTTTAGTATATCTATTGAAACAGTGTCACACATTGTTAGTGCGTGTTCTATACTTGTTTAGTATATCTATTGAAACAGTGTCACACATTGTTGGTGCGTGTTCTATACTTGTTTAGTATATCTATTGAAAAAGTGTCACACATTGTTAGTGCGTGTTCTATACTTGTTTAGTATATCTATTGAAACAGTGTCACACATTGTTAGTGCGTGTTCTATACTTGTTTAGTATATCTATTGAAACAGTGTCACACATTGTTAGTGCGTGTTCTATACTTGTTTAGTATATCTATTGAAACAGTGTCACACATTGTTAGTGCGTGTTCTATACTTGTTTAGTATATCTATTGAAACAGTGTCACACATTGTTAGTGCGTGTTCTATACTTGTTTAGTATATCTATTGAAACAGTGTCACACATTGTTGGTGCGTGTTCTATACTTGTTTAGTATATCTATTGAAACAGTGTCACACATTGTTAGTGCGTGTTCTATCCTTGTTTAGTATATCTATTGAAAAAGTGTCACACATTGTTAGTGCGTATTCTATACTTGTTTAGTATATCTATTGAAACAGTGTCACACATTGTTAGTGCGTGTTCTATACTTGTTTAGTATATCTATTGAAACAGTGTCACACATTGTTAGTGCGTGTTCTATACTTGTTTAGTATATCTATTGAAACAGTGTCACACATTGTTGGTGCGTGTTCTATACTTGTTTAGTATATCTATTGAAACAGTGTCACACATTGTTAGTGCGTATTCTATACTTGTTTAGTATATCTATTGAAACAGTGTCACACATTGTTAGTGCGTGTTCTATACTTGTTTAGTATATCTATTGAAACAGTGTCACACATTGTTAGTGCGTGTTCTATACTTGTTTAGTATATCTATTGAAACAGTGTCACACATTGTTGGTGTGTGTTCTATACTTGTTTAGTATATCTATTGAAACAGTGTCACACATTGTTAGTGCGTATTCTATACTTGTTTAGTATATCTATTGAAACAGTGTCACACATTGTTAGTGCGTGTTCTATACTTGTTTAGTATATCTATTGAAACAGTGTCAAACATTGTTAGTGCGTATTCTATACTTGTTTAGTATATCTATTGAAACAGTGTCACACATTGTTAGTGCGTGTTCTATACTTGTTTAGTATATCTATTGAAACAGTGTCACACATTGTTAGTGCGTGTTCTATACTTGTTTAGTATATCTATTGAAACAGTGTCACACATTGTTAGCGCGTGTTCTATACTTGTTTAGTATATCTATTGAAACAGTGTCACACATTGTTGGTGCGTGTTCTATACTTGTTTAGTATATCTATTGAAACAGTGTCACACATTGTTAGTGCGTGTTCTATACTTGTTTAGTATATCTATTGAAACAGTGTCACACATTGTTAGTGCGTGTTCTATACTTGTTTAGTATATCTATTGAAACAGTGTCACACATTGTTAGTGCGTGTTCTATACTTGTTTAGTATATCTATTGAAACAGTGTCACACATTGTTAGTGCGTGTTCTATACTTGTTTAGTATATCTATTGAAACAGTGTCACACATTGTTAGTGCGTATTCTATACTTGTTTAGTATATCTATTGAAACAGTGTCACACATTGTTAGTGCGTGTTCTATACTTGTTTAGTATATCTATTGAAACAGTGTCACACATTGTTGGTGCGTGTTCTATACTTGTTTAGTATATCTATTGAAAAAGTGTCACACATTGTTAGTGCGTGTTCTATACTTGTTTAGTATATCTATTGAAACAGTGTCACACATTGTTGGTGCGTGTTCTATACTTGTTTAGTATATCTATTGAAACAGTGTCACACATTGTTAGTGCGTGTTCTATACTTGTTTTGTATATCTATTGAAACAGTGTCACACATTGTTAGTGCGTATTCTATACTTGTTTGGTATATCTATTGAAACAGTGTCACACATTGTTAGTGCGTGTTCTATACTTGTTTAGTATATCTATTGAAACAGTGTCACACATTGTTAGTGCGTGTTCTATACTTGTTTAGTATATCTATTGAAACAGTGTCACACATTGTTGGTGCGTGTTCTATACTTGTTTAGTATATCTATTGAAAAAGTGTCACACATTGTTAGTGCGTGTTCTATACTTGTTTAGTATATCTATTGAAACAGTGTCACACATTGTTGGTGCGTGTTCTATACTTGTTTAGTATGTCTATTGAAACAGTGTCACACATTGTTAGTGCGTGTTCTATACTTGTTTAGTATATCTATTGAAACAGTGTCACACATTGTTAGTGTGTATTCTATACTTGTTTTGTATATCTATTGAAACAGTGTCACACATTGTTAGTGCGTGTTCTATACTTGTTTAGTATATCTATTGAAACAGTGTCACACATTGTTAGTGCGTATTCTATACTTGTTTGGTATATCTATTGAAACAGTGTCACACATTGTTAGTGCGTGTTCTATACTTGTTTAGTATATCTATTGAAACAGTGTCACACATTGTTAGTGCGTGTTCTATACTTGTTTAGTATATCTATTGAAACAGTGTCACACATTGTTGGTGCGTGTTCTATACTTGTTTAGTATATCTATTGAAACAGTGTCACACATTGTTAGTGCGTGTTCTATACTTGTTTAGTATATCTATTGAAACAGTGTCACACATTGTTGGTGCGTGTTCTATACTTGTTTAGTATATCTATTGAAACAGTGTCACACATTGTTAGTGCGTGTTCTATACTTGTTTGGTATATCTATTGAAACAGTGTCACACATTGTTAGTGCGTGTTCTATACTTGTTTAGTATATCTATTGAAACAGTGTCACACATTGTTAGTGCGTGTTCTATACTTGTTTAGTATATCTATTGAAACAGTGTCACACATTGTTGGTGCGTGTTCTATACTTGTTTAGTATATCTATTGAAACAGTGTCACACATTGTTAGTGCGTGTTCTATACTTGTTTAGTATATCTATTGAAACAGTGTCACACATTGTTGGTGCGTGTTCTATACTTGTTTAGTATATCTATTGAAACAGTGTCACACATTGTTAGTGCGTGTTCTATACTTGTTTAGTATATCTATTGAAACAGTGTCACACATTGTTAGTGCGTGTTCTATACTTGTTTAGTATATCTATTGAAACAGTGTCACACATTGTTAGTGCGTGTTCTATACTTGTTTAGTATATCTATTGAAACAGTGTCACACATTGTTAGTGCGTGTTCTATACTTGTTTAGTATATCTATTGAAACAGTGTCACACATTGTTAGTGCGTGTTCTATACTTGTTTAGTATATCTATTGAAACAGTGTCACACATTGTTAGTGCGTGTTCTATACTTGTTTAGTATATCTATTGAAACAGTTTCACACATTGTTAGTGCGTGTTCTATACTTGTTTGGTATATCTATTGAAACAGTGTCACACATTGTTAGTGCGTGTTCTATACTTGTTTAGTATATCTATTGAAACAGTGTCACACATTGTTAGTGCGTATTCTATACTTGTTTAGTATATCTATTGAAACAGTGTCACACATTGTTAGTGCGTGTTCTATACTTGTTTAGTATATCTATTGAAACAGTGTCACACATTGTTAGTGCGTGTTCTATACTTGTTTAGTATATCTATTGAAACAGTGTCACACATTGTTAGTGCGTGTTCTATACTTGTTTAGTATATCTATTGAAACAGTGTCACACATTGTTAGTGCGTGTTCTATACTTGTTTAGTATATCTATTGAAACAGTGTCACACATTGTTAGTGCGTGTTCTATACTTGTTTAGTATATCTATTGAAACAGTGTCACACATTGTTAGTGCGTATTCTATACTTGTTTGGTATATCTATTGAAACAGTGTCACACATTGTTAGTGCGTGTTCTATACTTGTTTAGTATATCTATTGAAAAAGTGTCACACATTGTTAGTGCGTGTTCTATACTTGTTTAGTATATCTATTGAAACAGTGTCACACATTGTTAGTGCGTGTTCTATACTTGTTTAGTATATCTATTGAAAAAGTGTCACACATTGTTAGTGCGTGTTCTATACTTGTTTAGTATATCTATTGAAAAAGTGTCACACATTGTTAGTGCGTGTTCTATACTTGTTTAGTATATCTATTGAAACAGTGTCACACATTGTTAGTGCGTGTTCTATACTTGTTTAGTATATCTATTGAAACAGTGTCACACATTGTTAGTGCGTGTTCTATACTTGTTTAGTATATCTATTGAAACAGTGTCACACATTGTTAGTGCGTGTTCTATACTTGTTTAGTATATCTATTGAAACAGTGTCACACATTGTTAGTGCGTGTTCTATACTTGTTTAGTATATCTATTGAAACAGTGTCACACATTGTTGGTGCGTGTTCTATACTTGTTTAGTATATCTATTGAAAAAGTGTCACACATTGTTAGTGCGTGTTCTATACTTGTTTAGTATATCTATTGAAACAGTGTCACACATTGTTAGTGCGTGTTCTATACTTGTTTAGTATATCTATTGAAACAGTGTCACACATTGTTAGTGCGTGTTCTATACTTGTTTAGTATATCTATTGAAACAGTGTCACACATTGTTAGTGCGTGTTCTATACTTGTTTAGTATATCTATTGAAACAGTGTCACACATTGTTAGTGCGTGTTCTATACTTGTTTAGTATATCTATTGAAACAGTGTCACACATTGTTGGTGCGTGTTCTATACTTGTTTAGTATATCTATTGAAACAGTGTCACACATTGTTAGTGCGTGTTCTATCCTTGTTTAGTATATCTATTGAAAAAGTGTCACACATTGTTAGTGCGTATTCTATACTTGTTTAGTATATCTATTGAAACAGTGTCACACATTGTTAGTGCGTGTTCTATACTTGTTTAGTATATCTATTGAAACAGTGTCACACATTGTTAGTGCGTGTTCTATACTTGTTTAGTATATCTATTGAAACAGTGTCACACATTGTTGGTGCGTGTTCTATACTTGTTTAGTATATCTATTGAAACAGTGTCACACATTGTTAGTGCGTATTCTATACTTGTTTAGTATATCTATTGAAACAGTGTCACACATTGTTAGTGCGTGTTCTATACTTGTTTAGTATATCTATTGAAACAGTGTCACACATTGTTAGTGCTATTCTATACTTGTTTAGTATATCTATTGAAACAGTGTCACACATTGTTATTGCGTGTTCTATACTTGTTTAGTATATCTATTGAAACAGTGTCACACATTGTTAGTGCGTGTTCTATACTTGTTTAGTATATCTATTGAAACAGTGTCACACATTGTTAGTGCGTGTTCTATACTTGTTTAGTATATCTATTGAAACAGTGTCACACATTGTTGGTGCGTGTTCTATACTTGTTTAGTATATCTATTGAAACAGTGTCACACATTGTTAGTGCGTGTTCTATACTTGTTTAGTATATCTATTGAAACAGTGTCACACATTGTTAGTGCGTGTTCTATACTTGTTTAGTATATCTATTGAAACAGTGTCACACATTGTTAGTGCGTGTTCTATACTTGTTTAGTATATCTATTGAAACAGTGTCACACATTGTTAGTGCGTGTTCTATACTTGTTTAGTATATCTATTGAAACAGTTTCACACATTGTTAGTGCGTATTCTATACTTGTTTAGTATATCTATTGAAACAGTGTCACACATTGTTAGTGCGTGTTCTATACTTGTTTAGTATATCTATTGAAACAGTGTCACACATTGTTGGTGCGTGTTCTATACTTGTTTAGTATATCTATTGAAAAAGTGTCACACATTGTTAGTGCGTGTTCTATACTTGTTTAGTATATCTATTGAAACAGTGTCACACATTGTTGGTGCGTGTTCTATACTTGTTTAGTATATCTATTGAAACAGTGTCACACATTGTTAGTGCGTGTTCTATACTTGTTTAGTATATCTATTGAAACAGTGTCACACATTGTTAGTGCGTATTCTATACTTGTTTGGTATATCTATTGAAACAGTGTCACACATTGTTAGTGCGTGTACTATACTTGTTTAGTATATCTATTGAAACAGTGTCACACATTGTTAGTGCGTATTCTATACTTGTTTGGTATATCTATTGAAACAGTGTCACACATTGTTAGTGCGTGTTCTATACTTGTTTAGTATATCTATTGAAACAGTGTCACACATTGTTAGTGCGTGTTCTATACTTGTTTAGTATATCTATTGAAACAGTGTCACACATTGTTGGTGCGTGTTCTATACTTGTTTAGTATATCTATTGAAACAGTGTCACACATTGTTAGTGCGTGTTCTATACTTGTTTAGTATATCTATTGAAACAGTGTCACACATTGTTGGTGCGTGTTCTATACTTGTTTAGTATATCTATTGAAACAGTGTCACACATTGTTAGTGCGTGTTCTATACTTGTTTAGTATATCTATTGAAACAGTGTCACACATTGTTGGTGCGTGTTCTATACTTGTTTAGTATATCTATTGAAACAGTGTCACACATTGTTAGTGCGTGTTCTATACTTGTTTAGTATATCTATTGAAACAGTGTCACACATTGTTAGTGCGTGTTCTATACTTGTTTAGTATATCTATTGAAACAGTGTCACACATTGTTAGTGCGTGTTCTATACTTGTTTAGTATATCTATTGAAACAGTGTCACACATTGTTAGTGCGTGTTCTATACTTGTTTAGTATATCTATTGAAACAGTGTCACACATTGTTAGTGCGTGTTCTATACTTGTTTAGTATATCTATTGAAACAGTGTCACACATTGTTAGTGCGTATTCTATACTTGTTTGGTATATCTATTGAAACAGTGTCACACATTGTTAGTGCGTGTTCTATACTTGTTTAGTATATCTATTGAAACAGTGTCACACATTGTTAGTGCGTATTCTATACTTGTTTGGTATATCTATTGAAACAGTGTCACACATTGTTAGTGCGTGTTCTATACTTGTTTAGTATATCTATTGAAACAGTGTCACACATTGTTAGTGCGTGTTCTATACTTGTTTAGTATATCTATTGAAACAGTGTCACACATTGTTGGTGCGTGTTCTATACTTGTTTAGTATATCTATTGAAACAGTGTCACACATTGTTAGTGCGTGTTCTATACTTGTTTAGTATATCTATTGAAACAGTGTCACACATTGTTGGTGTGTGTTCTATACTTGTTTAGTATATCTATTGAAACAGTGTCACACATTGTTGGTGCGTGTTCTATACTTGTTTAGTATATCTATTGAAACAGTGTCACACATTGTTAGTGCGTGTTCTATACTTGTTTAGTATATCTATTGAAACAGTGTCACACATTGTTAGTGCGTATTCTATACTTGTTTAGTATATCTATTGAAACAGTGTCACACATTGTTAGTGCGTGTTCTATACTTGTTTAGTATATCTATTGAAACAGTGTCACACATTGTTAGTGCGTGTTCTATACTTGTTTAGTATATCTATTGAAACAGTGTCACACATTGTTAGTGCGTGTTCTATACTTGTTTAGTATATCTATTGAAACAGTGTCACACATTGTTAGTGCGTGTTCTATACTTGTTTAGTATATCTATTGAAACAGTTTCACACATTGTTAGTGCGTGTTCTATACTTGTTTGGTATATCTATTGAAACAGTGTCACACATTGTTAGTGCGTGTTCTATACTTGTTTAGTATATCTATTGAAACAGTGTCACACATTGTTAGTGCGTGTTCTATACTTGTTTAGTATATCTATTGAAACAGTGTCACACATTGTTAGTGCGTGTTCTATACTTGTTTAGTATATCTATTGAAACAGTGTCACACATTGTTAGTGCGTGTTCTATACTTGTTTAGTATATCTATTGAAACAGTGTCACACATTGTTAGTGCGTGTTCTATACTTGTTTAGTATATCTATTGAAACAGTGTCACACATTGTTAGTGCGTGTTCTATACTTGTTTAGTATATCTATTGAAACAGTGTCACACATTGTTAGTGCGTGTTCTATACTTGCTCAAAAAGAATACAAACGTCGCCATGACAAAGTTTGTACAAATCTGCACTGGAGTTCTAGAAGTGTAAGCCATGTTTAGTTTCAGAACAGTTTCCGATGGTTTGTTGTTCTAAACAAGTTTTGAGAGGTGACTGATTTGCAGTAGACAGAACAGTTTCCGGTGGTTCGTTGTTCCACACAAGTCCTGAGAGGTGACTGGTTTGCAGTAGACAGTTCCACAGAGCAAAATATTCTTACCATGTCGAGATGGAAAATCATGTGAAATTGCTCCAGAAAAGGTTTAATATTTATGGAGCAATTCTGGTTTCTGATTGGTTGGTAGCAGAACGTGGATTAATTTGATTCGTCAGTTCCTAGCAGCATCGTTTATAAATAGAATCGTCCGACTGTGTGGGATCATACCCCATTGCCAAAAGTTTGGAATCCAAGTCACAGACAAGTGGTCTCAATATCACCCAAAAGAGGTAGTCGAAAATGAGGACGTTAAGATTCTCTGGGATTTCATGATTTAGTGTGAACAAAAAAAACAATGAATCGCAAATTATTGATGATGATGATGATGATGATGATGATGATGATGATGATGATGATGATGATGATGATGTCAAAAAGATCGATAGTGCAAATATGTTACGAAGTTGAGATTAGGACCAGGCCTTTCACAAAAACAAGAGGCCTGGAGAAGAGCCATCAAGTAAAACTTCCAACCAAAGCAAGCTTTTAAATAGGAATTAAACGATGATAATCGTGGTGATGATGATGATGATGATGATGATGATGATGATGATTATAACGACGATGATGACGGCAGTGATGATGATAATGATGATTAATGATAATGACGATGATGATAATGATCACAGCGATGATGATGATGATGATGATGATGATGATGATGATGATGATGATGATAACTATGATAATGACAGTAATGATGATATTGACAGTGATAATGACGATGATCATGATGACGATGGTGACATTGATGATGATAGTGATGATGATACTGATAATGATAATGATTATGATGATAACGATGATGGTAATGATGATGATGTTTATAGTAATGATGATGATGATGATGATGATGATGATGATGATACTCGTAGGTGTGTTTCCCTGATGGTATTAGATATGGCAGGTAGGTTGCCATAAAGTTGCCACCATTAAAATACTTGTAAAACAGGCAGAGGGGTGCAACATTTCGTCGGTGGGACAGAGGCTGAAGCTTAGATGACAGTTCGAGACCGATTAGGTTGGCAACTCTCTTTTGGACCCTGTCCAGGAACGAGAGACTAGTAGCAGATGCATCAGCCCATATGTGACAGCAGTACTCCATGCACGGGTGAATGATGGCTTTGTAGAGGTACAGGATACTTTCAGGCATAAATAACTTTCTAGCATGATAGAGAGAGCCCACTTTCTTTGCAGCAGCCTTAGCAATAATCTCGATGTATCTACTCATGTTTCCTGTAAACGTTAAGCCAAGGAGCTTGAATGAAGTGTTCTCAGGTAAAGTATCTCTAGCCATAGCTATTGGTGGTTGGTAAGGTTTCATGTAATTATTAAAAGAAATGAGCTTAGTCTTGGCAGCATTGAACGTTACCATCCATTTTTGACGCCATTCCATTACAGACTGAAGATCTTCCTCTAGGGTTTCGGCCATTACCTTAGATATATGCTCATCAGTTTTCCCTACGTGCCTGCTATAGAGCGTGGTGTCGTCGGCAAATATACCCATCTCAGAGACAATTTCATCAGGTAAGTCATTCATAAATATCAGAAATAATAAAGGTCTAAAAATCGTTCCCTGTTGCACACCCTCATTTATATCAAATATTTTAGACGTACGCCCATCAAGAACAACCTGGATTTTTCTCTCATGTAAGAAGGATCTAATAATGCTAATCATTCGTCCAGTAATGCCATAGGATTTTATTTTCATGAGAAGATCATCATGCCATACCCTGTCAAAAGCCTTAGATATATCAAGGGCTACTGCCCTCCCCTCTCCTGCTTTATCCAGTGCTTGGTATACACGTTCAGAGATTACAGTTAAATTATCTGCAGTAGAACGGGCTTGCCTAAATCCATATTGGTGGTCTGACAGAAGTTTAACAGTTGAAAGGTGTTGGACTAGAGTTTGATTAATTAAGGACTCAAATATTTTGGCAAAAAGAGGGAGGAGGCTAATTGGGCAAAATGGTCAGTTCTTTCGCCTGAGTTTTTGTAAATTGGTACC
>NC_136523.1:36563936-36678936 GCF_053919585.1 Euprymna scolopes
AACCAGAGTGCCCCCTTTTTGCCTACTTTTAGGGGAACTGGTTTTTACCCCACATTAAAAACGGCCTTGTGCCTAATTTGCTTTGGTGGGGAAGCAAATAAATACAATAAACTGAAGTTTTACAGATAGATAGATATAGATTTTTTCTTATTATTTTATTTATCTGTTTTCAGCATTCGCTTTAATAGTACTCGATAGTTTTGAATATATATATATATTTTTTTTTTTTTATAAAGTAATAGGGTTCGGTGTGTTTCTGTCTGTGTGTACAGCTCTCCATCATCAACGAAATATAAAGGAGGTAAGAGGGTAGGTCTCTCCTGGTAGAGAAACATTAGAACCCATTTTAGGATGTTTCTGTTATAGGAGACATAAGAATATATATGCCTAATTTCTTTATATACTAGTCTACAAACCACCCCCATATCGAATGACTTATGTTCATTTGCATATCACATTATATTAAATCTCTTTAACTAATTACCTCGACCTTATTACATATTGGAAATATTCTAATCATTTCAACTGTACTATTTACAAAATCTATTTAACATTTAATTATTTAATATATTTTCATTTAATTTTATATTCGATTTATTTCACTTTACGTATATTATCAAAACAATTCATTGGCGAGCAAATTTCAATTTCGTTCCGTTTTGATCTTTTATATTTTACTTGCCAATATAATTGAAAGAATACAATTCAACTATCGTAATTTTATATAAATAAACAAAAACAAATATTTTAAAATAAAACTTTATTAAAAAATAAATAATTTTATTTTTAAATGAAAAAAATCAATTTAGTAAAATAATTGTATTAAACACCCCCAGCCTTGTCAGCAAACCTGTAAACCTATAAAAGTTAACATTTCGAATGTAAACAGTGATTTTTCGATTTTCTTAGCGCTTGCCGCAATTAAAGACAATTAAAACGGAACTAACTTTATTTCCATTCTATTTTTTAAACAACCCCCAAAACATAACGCTCTCTTCCAGTTATAGCCAATTTTTTTTTAATTAAATAAAACAGGTCAAAATAAACAGATAAGCGCATTTTCTTTTACATTTTTCTTACAACCATTGTCATTTAACCAACTGCAGGAATCGTTACTTTTGTGGGGTTGTTTTGAAAATGGCACGGAGATTATAATTTCGTTCCAATTTAATCTTTCTGGTCGAGCCTATTTCGAAAGCCTGTTTATCATAGATTTGAACTACAAATAATTTATTACATTTTGATTATTACTATCTTAAGACTTAAAGCTTATATTTATTTCATTTTTCTATTTATATATTGAATTAGTTATTTCCAGTCTTATTTAAACTTAGTGCTTTCTTTAAACCGGATGAACCTTTTATAAAAATATGAGTTTAACGTAAAGAACACGAACAAGGTTTTATTCAACTGAATTTCTTCCAGTTTACTAACAAAATATATAAATTTAAAAGAGATATAAATAATAAAATAAAAAGGTTATGTAATTTAAAAGAAATACACGTACTCACAAAAGCAGAACTTTTTTTACACATTTTTTTCTTTAAAACCATAACAATGAGACTAACAATTACCTAGATCTTAGTAATTATTTGTTTTAATTGTACTGTTTACTTAGTTAACCTAAGTTGGTATTACATTTATTTTACATTTACTTTTCTTTTTAATTATTACTTTTAGACTGTGACGTTTACACCCGGAAGTAATGAGTCACACGTAGGTCGCTTTTATTCATTCCTTTTGGTCAAGATCAAAGTGTAGTATCTGTTCCGGCAGATACTGCACTTAAGGTAATTTGTACCAGTCAATGGAGGGGAAACCCTCTATACTGGGACAATTATTATTTTTGGTAACCAGAGTGACCCCTTTTAGGGGAGCTGGTTTTTACCTCACATTAAAAACGGCCTTGTGCCTAATTTGCTCAGTGGGGGAGCAAATAAATACCATCTGTTCTTCAGATGCTGCACTTCATTTTCTTGTTCTCTTTCGGTGGAGGAGAAATCCTTCACGACTGAGACAATTTTTATTTTTGTACCTTTTCTCCACGTTAAAAAACGACCCTGATGTCTAACTCTGTCCCGTGGGGAGGCATAGTAAATAGGTACAATATAATTGTTTATAATTGTACTATTCAGAAATATTATTTATAGTTCGCCCATTTCAGTTAGTATACATTTCCTTTACGCTTAATTAATTTACAATCATTAATATCGTTAAACAATTCCGTTTAAAACCGAAATTATGCCACCCAAACCAAGTAGAAACGAAAGTGAGGAAGAAAGAATGGAAAGATTGGAAGCTAATAGACTAAGAGTTGCTGCAATTCGCTCCAATGAAAACAATTCAGATAGAGAAAGACGTCTAGAACTTAACAGGATACGTCAAAGAGAAAGGAGAGCAAGACTGTCAGATTTGGAAAGAGAAACCCAACGTGAAGCTGACAGAACTAGACATGCTGTAAGGCGGTTAAATTCATCACAAGATGAAATTCAAGAAAGGCAAAGATATGCACTGGAAAGAAAAGCAATATTACGATCGAATGAATTATATGAGGTAAGTAGACGTACACAAGGTCAGTTGAGAGTGGCTCAACGACATCAGAATGAATCGGAAACCCAACGAAGCTTTCGCCTATACCAAGGGCAACAACGAGAGGCTGCATGGAGAGAGAGTATGACTTTGCCCCAGCAATTGACAGAAAACGAGGCAGCTAGACAACGAATGACTGCTTTGAGACACCATGAAATAGAACACTGCAATAGAAAAGGATTGCTCTACAACAAAAATGACTCTCTCACTACAGCTGATATAGGAAAAATGGACAAAGTATGTCAACATTGCTCAGCTGTAAAATTTAAAGGAGAAACCCCTGGTTGTTGTTGTTCTTCTGGCAAAGTTGTGCTTGATAGCTTTCCACCACTGCCTCAGTTGCTTCAAGATTTGCTCTCCGGCAATGGTCCCATCTCTAAAGATTTTCTGCAAAATCTATGCAGTTATAACAATTGTTTTGCAATGACATCATTTGGTCACAAAATTGCGGCAGTACATGGGTGGAATCCTTCTTTTAGAATTCGAGGCCAGGTTTGCCACCAGATTGGGAGTCTTTTACCACCTGAAGATGAAACAGCAAAGTTTATTCAAGTCTACTTCTTGGATAGTCTGGAAGAGGAACTACATAATCGGGGACGTGACAGTAGACTCAATAGAGACATTCTCCAAAGTCTGACTGAATTTTTACATGAGAACAACAGCTTTATTTGTCAGCTGAAAACAACAAAGGAGAGGATTGAAGAAGAACACTTGGTAGAACATAAAGTTGTCATAAGGGAAGACCGAAGGCCACAAGAAGAGCATCCACGGCGATTCAATGCTCCAACAACAACGTATGAGATTGGAATATTAATGGAGAATGAACCAACAGCTAACCGGGATATTGTCTTGCGTTTTAGAAATGATACATTAAAATGGATCTCCGAACTACATCCCCTCTACGATACTTTAATGTACCCGTTAATGTACCCCTATGGTTCTCCATCTTACAACATCTACATGAAGGCATCCAATGGGCGAAAAGTTACCCAACAGCAATTTTATTCGTACCATTTAATGACTCGGCCTGGAAACTATTTTCTCTGGTACCGAAGGCTATTTCAACAATGGCTGGTGGATGTGTACTGCAAGATTGAAACAGAACGTTTACAGTTCCTGAGGCGTGAGCAACAGACCCTGAGAGCTGACAATTATAGCAACTTGAGAGATTCAATTCTTAGGGAGGATGGGAATCCAGAACAGTTTGGTCAACGAGTTGTACTTCCGGCAACTTATACAGGAGGCCCTCGATACATGTTTGAGCGTCAAAGTGATGCCATGGCATATGTTCGGCGAATGGGCCGAGCCGACCTCTTCATCACGTTCACAACAAATCCAAAGTGGACAGAAATTACAGAAAATTGTCTTCAAGGGCAAGACCCTCAGGATCGTCCAGATATTGTTGCCAGGGTTTTCAGGCAGAAGCTAAAAAAGTTACTTGAATTTATTAAAAAGGGAGGATTTGGCAGGTTGAGGGCTTTCCTGTACAGTATTGAATATCAAAAAAGAGGACTGCCGCATGCACACATCCTCACCTGGCAGGCCCCAGAGGACAAACTTCTACCAGAAAAAATGGATCTCTGCATATCTGCAGAGATCCCTGACAAAGAGGAAGATCCTGATCTTCATGCTAAAGTGATGGCACATATGGTGCATGGACCTTGTGGACCATTTAATCCAAATTGTCCATGTATGATTGACAACAAATGTTCCAAAAAATACCCAAAAGAATTTCTTCAGTGTACCAAGCAAGGCCAAGACTCTTACCCCAAGTACAGGCGAAGAAAACCAGAAGATGGAGGCCAGACTGGTACAATAAGGATGAAGAGAAATGGTCGGTATGTTAATCAAGAAATAACAAACCAGTGGATTGTTCCGTACAACAAGGTCCTCTTTCAGCAGTTCAACGCTCACATTAACGTAGAAATTTGCAGCTCGATCCAAAGCATCAAATATGTCCTCAAATACGTGAATAAAGGATGTGATCAAGCAGTGTTTGAACTACAAAGAACTGATGGAGCAGCTAACCAACAAGGCCAAGTACAAAGTCACATTGTGGATGAGATCCAGCAGTTCCAGAATGCAAGGTATGTCGGCAGTTCAGAGGCAGCCTGGAGGATATTGGAACATCCCATCCATGAACATTTCCCCCCAATTGTACAACTTTCTGTTCATCTTGAAAATGGGCAGTGTGTCATGTTCTCAGCTGATACTGCTCTGGAACGAGCCCAAGGTCCACCGCCTGCCACAACTTTGACAGCATTTTTTCAACTCTGCCATGAGGATGACTTTGCAAGGGGTCTCAAATACGTAGAAGTCCCTGAGTTTTACACTTGGAACAAATCGACAAAGAAATGGATGAGAAGAATGCGTGGGGTACAAGTTGAAGGTACTGAAAATGATGTATGGAAGGCACCATGTATTGGGAGAATCTACACGATTAGTCCAAAAGCAGGGGAGTGTTATTTCTTACGCCTGTTGCTCAATGAGGTTGCTGGTCCAACTTCATTTCAAAATTTGCGAGCATACAATGGTCAGGTGTTTGAAACATACAGAGCAGCGTGCCTTGCTCGAGGCCTTCTAGAAAATGACCATCACTTGCATCAAGCAGTAGGAGAGGCAAGTGCCACTCAATCACCTTCAAAGTTGCGAAGCCTATTTGTGATAATTTTAACAGCCTGTGAGCCAAGAAATCCTCTTGAGATCTGGATGGCTTTTCGTGATGTAATATCTGAAGACATTCTTCACAGATACAGGCAAGAAGTTAACAATCCAGAAGCAGATTTTAATGAGGACATCTACAATAAAACTCTTTGTCTAATTGAAGAAAAAGTTCTCCTTATGTGCGGTCAACCATTGGCAAGCTATGGATTACCTGCACCAATGCAAGGGAGAGATGAAAGACTCGCGAGAGAGTATCAACGTGAAGTTACTTATAATCTTGAAGAACTTCCCTACAAGCAGAAAATATGCAAGAAAAACTGACCGATTCTCAAAGAGAAGTTTACAATTCATTCATGGCAATGTTGAAAGCACAAGGTGAAATGAACAAAAACATGATGTTTCTTGATGCTCCAGGTGGTACGGGCAAGACTTTTGTAATCAATTTGATCCTTGCAAAGATTAGATCCATGAGAAAGATTGTGCTTGCAACAGCATTCAGTGGCATTGCTGCTACTCTACTACAAGGTGGCCGCACTCTTCACAGCACTTTTAAAGTACCCTTGGATACTCATCGAATGGATCAGCCAGTTTGCAAAATTACTGGTAACTCAGCCTTGGCAAATGTAATTAGAGACACCTCTGCAATCATTGTAGACGAAGCCCCAATGACGCACAAGAGTGCTTATGAAGCAATTGACCGAACACTGCAAGACATCACAGGAAACAAGAATCCCATGGGTGGCATTCCAACCTTATTTTGCGGTGATTTCCGTCAAATCCTCCCAGTGGTTAAAAATGGCACAAGGGCTAACATTGTCAATGCAAGTTTGAAACAATCCTATCTCTGGAGGCACGTTATAGTGAAGAGACTGACTACTAATATGAGAGCCTATATCTCTGATAACACAGCTGCAGCAGACTTCTCAAAATTGCTTCTCCAAATCGGTAATGGTCAGTTTCCTATCACTTCTTCACCTGACACAATTAAGATTCCAACTGCGCTTGGTAAATGTGTCGGTAATCAGAAGCAACTGAAAGACAAAGTGTACCCAGATCTGCAAAACAATGGAAAATCACCGGATTGGCTTGCTGAGAGGGCTATTATTTCGCCATTAAACAGCAATGTGAATCATTTGAACAATTCAATAATGGATGAATTTCCAGGAGACACAAAGCAATACAAGTCAGTTGATTCGGCTACTAATGAATATGAAGCTGTTCACTACCCTGTGGAGTTTTTAAACTCTTTGGAGATATCTGGAATGCCTCCACACATTTTAAATCTCAAAATTGGATCGCCAATCATGATTCTTCGATCCTTGGAACCGCCAAAAACAACAAACGGAACCAGATGTGTTATCACCAGATTGCACACCAATGTACTTGAGGCCACCATTTCCTGTGGTCCCTACAAAGGCGAAACCGTTCTACTGCCAAGGATCCCCTTAGTTCCATCGGACTCAGTACTTCCATTTAAATTCCGGAGACTCCAATTTCCTGTGAAGGTGTGTTTTGCAATGAGCATAAACAAAAGTCAAGGTCAGACATTTAACACCATTGGCGTAGACTTGACATCAGACTGCTTCAGTCACGGTATGTTCTACGTCTCCATCAGCCGGACAGGAAGTTCAGAAAAACTCTACATTCTGGCTCCAAATCAAAGCAGCAGAAATGTAGTTTACCCTGAGGCTCTTTAGTGAAAAGTTCGAGAAATGGATATGAGGAAAAACTGACATGATCTGATTGTGGTAAGTTTTTAGTATTGAATGTGCAAGATAAAATTTAAGCAAGAGTTGAAAATGACTTCAATGAAAAATTTACTATGTAACATCAAGTAACCTTCCTTTTTGATGAAAATGTTTTGTGAAGTTCCTGATTGAATTTCAGTCACTACAAGAGGTAGTTAAAATGTTAATCACCTTATGCAATCGTTGCTCTTACAACATCAACTTACTGGAAAGGTGCCCACAGATTTTGGTACCCGAGTGCGCAACAAAGCTCCGTGCGAAGCACGGGTATCTTTGCTAGTATATATATAAAGCTGAATGTCTGTGTGTGTGTCTGGTCACGAATAGGCTCCTATATCGTTGACTATTATAGAAAACTGATCACATATAATGATAGATGTATCGAGACACAGGAATGGGTATGTTTGATCTGGCATAATGATGATTCATTAAAATTGTGGGGTCTGCGTACACACCTGGTCCACAAAGTATGGAAATAAAAAATTTAAAAATTAAAAAAAAACCTTTACAAGTGTTTTTGATATAGATGTACATAATAATACTTTGATAAGTATGTTTTAACTTAAATAGGGATGGTATAATAAAATTGTGGGGTCTGCGTTAGCACCTGGCCTCCATAGAATGGAAATAGGCACAAACTTTAATACAGACTTTTCATATCTATCTGCGTAAGTATACTTTGATAATTATGTTTCAGTTTGAAGAAATATGGTATAATATAATTAGGGGGAGTTCGCTCGCGCCTGACCTCCATAGAATGGAAATATGTCACAAAGTGTAACAAGGTTTTTTAATATAGATCCACAGAATATTGTGATAAGTGTTTCAGTGTGAACCAGTATGGTATAATAAATTATGGGGTTTATCTATTTTATTTTTACTTTCATCATGTGTGTGTGTGTGTGTGTGTGTGTGTGTGTGTGTGTAATTCAAAACTTGCTATCTATCTAACTAGATAGATAGATAGATAGATAGATAGATGCAAGTAGGGATAGATCGATAAACATACAAAAAGTTATGCTTTTTTTTTTATAACTGTGTTTATTGATTAATTTTGTTTTGTTTGTGTCATTTTTTTTTTATCTCTGGAATAAAAACTCGCGGGAGAATTCAACTCGATGCACCGGTTGAGTTGTCGCGTAACACCGGCGTCATGGCGGACAACAACGTGCTTTCCTAAGAAGAAACACCGGCTATGGAAGAAGACAGCGAAATTCTTCAACTCGCCTATCAGTCGGGTCCAGTCACCGCTCTTAAAGTTATCGACGACATTCTTTTAGCCGGTTTGTTCATTATCATTATGTGTGTTTTATGGGTTTTTTTTTTAGGAACGAATTAAGATTTTTTGAATGTGCGAGGCGTCAGGCGATAAAAACAGTTTGGTCTTTTTTTGTGTGTGTGTGTGTGTGTGTGTGTGTGTGTGTGTTAATGCACTTACTGATCCGCACTATTTTTTAAATCGTATTTCCAAGTTTAATATGTTTAGTTTTTGGTATTATTATACAAACACCGTGACAGCGTTAGGGTTAGGGGTTAGGGTTAATTCGCTGTCACGGTGTTTGTATAAATTTACCTAGTTTTTAATTCAATTGTAAGATTAAAGTACAGAATAGAATAGGTGCAAAACACCCTCCCCTCCCCATATTAAGAATGGCTTTTTAAATGATAACGTTATTTCAGCAGTGCTGAAATAAGCACGGATCACTCTCTCCATGAATACCTTTTTTTTTTCTTTTTTTTATTGGTAAATTTTTTATTTGGTTTTCATTATAACATATTCTTTTAAAATGGCGACTTTAAGGTTTTCAAGTATGCTGAAAACGAACATCGCATTTAATTTTTTTGCAAATAAATAGTTTTCCCGTGCGCGCTTGCGCGTACAACAATGGCCACCATTTTTAACATTCTTCATAAATTTTGGTTTCAGTTTCGATTATAGCTGATGGCACTCAAGTCATTTAAGTTTTTTTTTACTAAGAATAATTTTGGTTTCGGTTTCGAGTATAGCTGATGGCACTTAAGTCATCTATTTTTTTTATAAATAATTTTACCAAGAATTCTTTAAGTTTTGGTTCCGTGTTGATCTTCGCTAAAAGAACTAAAGTTATATATTTTTATTATATAGTTTGGGTTTCGATTCAAGCTGATGAACCCAAGTCATATATAGATATATTTGCGATTTTTGAAATCGCAACTTTATAATACATAAAAATCGATAGAACATTAACTTTATAATAATATGTCGGAAATCTGCAAGAATTAAAATATTATATTTAAGCGTATTTTACAACCTGGCTACACTGGGCGACCCTGCTAGCTTGGATAAATACTTTGCGGTTTTAACAAAAGAGCTAAAATTGTAGCATCTGTTCTTCAGATGCGGCACTTCCATTTCTCGTTCTCTTTCAGTGGAGGAGAAATCCTTCACGACTGAGACAATTTTTATTTTTGTACTTTGTACAAATAGATGATTGCGTGACATCCACCATTAATTGTAACAAGACGAGTAGAGTTACTTCCCCTGATTTGATACTTTTTATTTATGTACACATTTGAAAGTTTTTTTGAAAAATATTTTCATTAATATTTAATTTTCTATCTTATCGTTTTTTTTTTTCTAATATTCATTACTGCGACATTACAATTCAGTATTGGTTACGCTACTTGGCCTTTTGGTCAAGATCAAAGTGTAGTATCTGTTCTTCAGATGCGGCACTTCCATTTCCCGTGAGGAGGCATTGCAAATAGGAACTGACACTGGCTTATACAATAATATCGGAGGATCTCCATTTACACTGAATATCTACAGAATGCCGATAGCAAATTATTACATATGAATCAATCCCCTGAGGAAGGTCCTGTTAGTAAGAGATTACATTGCTTAATATCTGGAAAACTACTTATTTGAGGAAAAATTAAATGTGATAGTTGGTTTTAGCATACCCAAAAACCTGCGAAGGAAAAAAAAGGTGTTATAAATAAAAAACTATACAAAATACTATTAAAAACCCGCCGAATATATGTCAACCTATGTCACGGTAACATATATTGAGCGAGTTTTTAACAGTATTTAATCCAGTTTTTTTATTTATAACATCTTTTCCCACACTTACTGTGTTATAGAGAGAATAAGACGCCATCTTGAATGTTCCAATACATCGGTAAACACTGTATGTTTTTCGAGCTGAATAAACATGTTACATTGAATAAAAACACGAAAAATATATCCAGTTTGGTAGAAAAGTAACTTATCTTGCCTTTGATAACATTTATTTGTTATATATTTCTTTTTGGACAACTTTTTCGAATCTATGTGTACAGTAATACCTAAACCTAAACGTAGATTCTATGTGTACCTAAACCTAAACGTTCTAAAGTGTACCTAAATTTATATATTTATTAAATAAATAAACCTAAACTTAAATTCTAAAGTGTACCTAAACCTAAACGTAGATTCTATGAACAAAGCTTCTTTCTTAGAATTGCACGCCTATGGAACTGTCTTCCATTTTCCTGCTTTCCAGCTGACTACAATATGGTCGTCTTCAAGTCCAATGTAAACAAGTTCTTGATAAGCTGTTCCACTTAAGTTAACAAATTTACTGAATTTCCATTACTGATTACTATATTGTCCTTTTGACTACTGTACACTCTTAACCCTTATCCTCAAATGGTCTCTGAGCCTTGATAAGTGGTTATGCCTATGTAAAAAAAATGTAAGTGTAAAACATAATGGAATGTCAGAAAAAAATGAAATTCAAGGAATCTTTCTTTATTGGTGTCTTAACGACTATAAATTAAATTCAATGCAAATTTGATACAATTTCATTTTTCAAATGAAATGATCCGCTAAAACCATTGCATCGTAGGAGATGTCCTTTTCTCTTCCCTGCAACCTCTATCTCATAGAAGAGATGTTGCGAATTTGTCTCTGCTTTATCATTATTTTCATGGCAAGTGCTCGACTGAGCTTCAATTTATGGTCCCTCCCTCACCAAACTTTCACAAGAAACACTCGTCTAGTTGAAAACACTATCAATAATTCCCCCCACTCTTTATCTGTACCTAAACCTAAACGTAGATTCCATGAACAAAGCTTCTTTCTTAGAACTGCACGCTTGTGGAATTGTCTTCCGTTTTCCTGCTTTCCAGCTGACTACAATCTGATTGTCTTCAAGTCCAATGTAAACAAGTTCATGATAAGCCGTTCCCCTTAAGTTAACAAATTTACTGAATTTCCATTACTATTGATTATTTTGCCCTTTTGACTACTTTACACTCTTTAATCCTTATCCTCGAGTGGCCCCTGGGCCTTGATAAATGGTGATGCCTATGTAAAAAAAAAAATAATAATTTTTTTAATATTTGAAATATATTTATATGGAAATATTTCATTTCAAAAATATAATTTAAACTTTCATAGTTTACGTTTCTATAAATAATTTTTTAAATATTTCAAATATATTCATATAGAAATATTTTATTTCAAAAATAATAATTTGATGTCTTATAGTTTAGATTTCTATAAATAATTTTTTAAATATTTCAAATATATCCATATGGAAATATTTTTAAATTTTAACAAATTTTATCACATAATTTTGTCATAAATAATCTATATATAAAACTTTTTTTAAAAATTGGAAAAAAAAAAAATGGCGTAAATTATGTGTATATATATATATATATATATATATATATAAGGCAAAATGTGTGTGACAATTTCGTGTATGTCTCGCAAAGGCTTTTCTCGCCGACGCTCCCAGGGTCGTTACTATCGCTTAGAACTGTTTATATACCCCCTATATAATAATATCTACGATTTGGCAATGCGTGTAGCATCTAGATTTAATTACAGCGACTTTTACAAAATTATTGCTATTTTGGCTTCTCATGTGTTGATTCGGCTTTTTTGTATAAAAAGCGAAACTAATTCAAAGCTAACACGGTGTTCTCGGCATCGCAAGGCTTCCAGGTTCAATCCCGCCTCCCAACCAAAACTATTTTATTTTTCTTTTACATCTTTAAACACTCGAGCAACTTTTTTTCTTTTTTTTTTTTTCGCTTATTCTTTAGATTACCTCTCACCCCCCCCTCCTATATACACAGCGTTTTTTTTTTTGTTTAAGTGTATGTATGTATCGCAAAAACTTTCGACAGAGGTGATGGATTTTCACGAGATAGGTATCATTTTGAAGCTCGACCCTTCAGACGACAAATATTGAAAAATTAGCTGAAAACATTAATTCCTTCACCCTCAACTGGGCACTTTTCTACAGGGAGGGGGTCGCTTTTTTCGTTGATATTTTCGAAAGTCATCCCCTCTTTTTGATTGTTTAGCCTTAATTTGAACCTACATCACTTCCGGGTTGAGAATCGGCACAGCAGCTAACGCATCACATATATTTTTTTTTTTTTCACTTTCTTTTTTTTTTTTCCGCCTTCGTGGTACGGGTTTGAGCCTGCCTACTACCACTTTTTTTTTTTCTTTTTTTTCTTTTTTCCTTTTTTCTTTTTTTCTTTTTTTTCTTTTTCTTTTTTTTCTTTTTTTTCTTTTTTTTTCTTTTTTTTTCTTTTTTTCTTTTTTTTCTTTTATTTTTCTTTTTTTTTTTTCTTTTTTGCACAACGAACACCCTTACACACACCTCCGCTTTCTTTTCCGCCTTCGTGTCACGGGTTCGAGCCTGCCTTCTACAACTTTTTCTTTTTTTTGCTCAACATACACCTACAAACACCGGGCACTCAGGCTAGTGTATCATAAAACATGGTAGCTATCTTCAATTGAATTACGAAATCAAAACCTCCTTGATTATTTTTTTATACAAATGTTTAAAATAAGTTTTTTTTTTTTTTTTTACAGCACACATTATTCATAACAAAAAAATTCTGTGATAAAATTTGTTCAAGACATAAATATATTATTTCAAAAAGACACCATTTATAGAAATGTAAGGGTTTGTTGGTTTGTTTTACAATCCACAGATGTACAAAAAAGTGACCAAAAATTAAAAAATACAACAAATAAATGTTACAGAAGGCAAGATAAGTTACTCTTCTACCTATCTAGAAACGTTGTTAGTGGTTTTACTTACTTTAAATGTTTAATCAGTTCAAAAATCACACGGTGTGTATCGGTATATGTAAAAATAGACAAATGGCAGCGAGCTGACTGTTAAATATGTAAAGCTTGGAAAAATGAGTTAAAACTAAAAAATTGTATAAAATATTATTAGAAACCTACTCAATATATGTTACCATGACATATATTGGGTGGGTTTCTGGAAAAAAAAATATCTTTAAAAATCTCATAAAAAAAGTACTTGTTGACTGTTTCCGGTTCTTTCCGTCATCAACCAGGCACACCCGAATAACTTTATGGAATTCATGGGTTGATAAATGCTGGAGTACCGGGGTTTTTTTTTTATTGTTTTGTTTTTGTTGTATTCATTTTTTTTCAAATCCAAAACAAAAAATGCCATTTCAGACTTAATTTTCTTTTTTTTTTTTCTTTTAGGAATCGGAAGTCGTCTTCACATTTATAATTTACAAACAACTCAACGCATTCAAGTGATTCAAGTCTTACCCCACCAAAATATCCATGGAATTTCACAAGGTAAATAACATTTTTTTTTTAAAATCCTTATGGAATTCTAAAACCATATATTTCAGCATATAAGGCGACCCTCAGATAAGACAAGGTATAAAATTGGAGCAAATTTTCATAAATTTTATCATATATCGGTTGTATACGACGACTGCTAAATCACGAAACCATGTTTGTTTAGCCTAGGCTAGAGATTGCAACACCCGGTATCTTATGAAATATTGGTTGTTAATTCAAAAGTTTGAGGAGCTACGAAAACGGGAGTGGTACCATTAAAACAAGCGACTGTTAGTGCTGCAGAATTTATTTTTCAACATAGTCATAATAACTGGATATATATATGATGATTGTAATTTCTTGTCAGACGAGTGCCACTCCCTCAGACATTTAAAATCCATGAGCCCAAATGCTTGAGGGAGTATCTATACAAAGATGATGTTACAGAGTCTTAGCTTTATACGACAGCTAAGTCTCTCTCTCGGTTCAAAATGTTGAGATCCAGCAACAAGCAAGAGCAAGATAGCCAGCAACAAATTAAACTGCAGACCAGCTTAATGCGGGTACTGGTCTCCCGCTTTATGGTTTTTTAAATCAGAGATTTGCTTCTCCTAGAAAGGTTGCCTTCACCACGGCTTACGGGAGCCCTCTTCACCCCAATACACATATACACACACAAATATACACGGTGCTAGTTGGCCGTTGACCCAGAAAAAGAGTTCATTCGCCCTTTGGAAGGTCTTGTTTTTAATCTTCCAGGGAGACTAGCCGCCCTCCTCACCAAACAAGTCTGGTGGGGGAACCAGTTTAGTCGCCGGTGACCCGACCATGAGGCAGGTAGTACTGGGTTACATGGTACCAGTAGCATATGACATCACCTGACACAAATGTATATATATATATATATATATATATGCAGGGTGTCCATAAAGTTACTATACAGTCTTACAAGTTGCTATACAGACACCCTGTAATATATTAACAGTACAATAAATTTGCGCTCTTCCAAAGTTAGCTTGCATGGCATGCTTGATTAAATAAACGACTGCTAAACCATGAAACCATGTCTGTTTAGCCTTGGCTAGAGATTGCAACACCCAGTATCTTATGAAATATTGTTTTTAAAGATGATTTTTTTAACTTTAAGGGTCATCTTATACACCAAACTATACAGTAGTTCCATAGGGTTAAAGACACGGTCCTGAAAATTGTATATGCGTGTTAGTAATGTAGATATTTCTGCATTTATCAACGCGTGATTTCCACGCATTTCAGGTGAAAACATTATAACGTACTTATGTGTCGTGTTAAAATTTATATGAATTCCAAAAATAGTACTATCAGCTAAAGCAAAAGAGGTGGAACATCCCTGAACCCTCAGCCTAAAATAATCCAAAACATTGATATCCATAAAACCCAACAAAAAAAAAAAATCTAACATGCTGATTGGTTGATTCTTGATGAAGTGAAGGTTTCACTTGCAAAAATATAATTTCTTAGAACTGCACGCCTATGGAATTGTCTTCCGTTTACCTGCTTTCCAGCTGACTACAATATGGTTGTCTTCAAGTCTAACGTAAACAAGTTTTTGATGAGCCGTTCCATATAAGTTAAAAAATTTACCGAATTTCCATTTACTAACGATTACTTTATTGTCCAATTGACTACTGTACACTCTTTAACCCTTATCCTCGAGTGGCCTCTTTCCCTTGATAAGTGGTAGATGCCTATGTAAAAAAAAAAAAAAAAAAAATATAGCAGGAGGTTGTTAATTTATCAAGCGTATGCAAGACTGTTGACAAAAAACGTGTCTTGCTTTGACGTGTAGGCAGTGATATGTCGGTTTATTGCAGGCAACGATTATTATTTTTCTAATGCGTGTCCATGTTGAATGTTCTAGAATCTTTTTCACAAAATAATTTTCTAATTTCAAAATTACTCAACAAGCTATCACAATAAAACGGGTAAAAAGAAATTCTTTTCTGCTCGATACGGGGCGATATCAGCATAATCATGTTGACACACCGGTTCCCGTCAGATCACCAAAGTTATGCAATGTTGAGCCTGGTCATTACTAAGATGGGTGAGCAGTTTGGGAATTCCGGGTGCTATACGTTGGAGAACGTCAACACCTAACGTCGTCATATCCCCTAACGTCGTCATCTCCCCTAACGGGGATATACATGCGACTGGGGGCCGCTTGTGAATTTCATACTCCCATGGAACTTGGATATGACCTAAAACTATATCCGATGGTGAGGCCCCACCTTGCGGGCCTTGGGGAGTGTGGAGCCACCCTTTAATTGCCATTGCTCCCAAGTCCACTCTGACCCGGAGTGGTAGTACCTGTTAGGGTCCCAACTATAGGTTAAATAGAATCCGACTTAAAAAACAAATATACTCCATTAACAATCGTTCCTCAAAATAACTAGATTCGGCATTAAATAACCTGAAAAAGGTTGATATGCCGTAAAACAAAAACAACCAACCAACCCATGGAACTTCCTCCTTTGGGGGAAACCGGTTAAACCTGAATAGGGTTAGTGCTGTTTCACACACATATCTGTATCAAAGGAAATGAATTAGCTGAATCAGCAGCAAAAATCAGTTTTTTTTAATATATTGTTTTAAGTAAAAACCAGATTATGTATTTAATTGTCATGCCGAAAATAGTAATATATCCAAAAATTATGAAAATTCATTGAGTAGAAAAACTGTTATTGTATTTTTAGTAAAAGAAAAAAAAAATCGCTTATAAACAACAAATATTGCAGCCATGACACAAGTAATCTAAAATATTCATTTCAGAGTTATGTCCCTTGCATATAACCTCTTGCTGCCTACTTTATAACGGCTAAAAACATGCGATTTTTACCCAATTTTCTGTAAAAATTACTTTTAACTATGAATAAATTTCTACTCAACGATTTTTCATAATTTTTGGATATATTACTATTTTCGTCATAACAATTAAGTACGTGATATTGTTTTTGCTTAAAAAAAAAAAAATGATCTATCGACTATTTTAACAAGCACAAACATCCCAAACTTAAAAGACATATCAATATATTCACATTATAATACGAGATGGCAGGCAAATGTCTGGCATTCAGTGGGATGCCCCATCCCCAGCTGACGTGTTGATTGGTTGATGTTTTGAGTGCACATTTTGTTTGCTCCGGCATATTGTCACAATTCTCAAATGGATAAAATCTCAAATTAGGTCACTTCCAATAAATGACATTTTAAAATTGTCACGTGTTAAACGTGTGCACACACACACACACACTCACACACACACACATACATACACACGCATACACACACACACAAGCGCACACGTGCGCGCACGCACGCAAGTGATTGGCAGGCCGATGAGTGCAGATCTGTCAAAACTGAAATTACCAGAGATGAATAGGCCAAATACTTGACCTAACAGCTGTTGGGGTTAAACACCTGCAAGAGAACAGGTCAATATAAACAAGTGAGATGAGAGAGAAAGGACTCAAAAAACCGAAGGTAGCCACAAGTTGTTGTCATCCGCCCACCTCCTGCTTCCCCCCAACTTGTCTACCGACAAATACATTTTTATAGCAGTTTCAAGAATTAAAACACAACAAACATTTGATGTACGATTGTTTCGAAAATAAATGATTACATATTAAACATTAAACAACTGTAACCAAATCAACAAAGTCTCTGCCAGATGAAGTTGTGATGCGCTAAATTTTTCAGTCTTCCAATCAAAAACCCTTTTCAAAATGTCACTCTTCTTTATTTACATCTTTTATTTATTTATGGCATTCCCCACCACTTGTCTCATCTCCTCTTTATTTACGCCATCCCATTCCTCCTACAATTTCTCATTCTCCGTATTCACATCTTTCTACCACTTTGTTTCATTCGCCCTTCCACCAACTTGTCTACCGACTGAAGGGCACAACACAACAAAGAAGGATTTAGTTATGAGTTCTTTTTTCTTGGTTGACGAGAAACTGCTATTTATTTAACCCGACTACATCATAAAATGTTCTAGCAATGAACAGTCCGACAAAACTATTTCAATCAATTTTTCTTTTCTCTGCAGCACATTCGTCTTCTAATGCTGAATCTTCGGAAAAATTGCTGTGCGTCTTCGGAGAGAAAACTTTTCAAGTTATACAATTCGACCAACAAATAAACAGGTATGAATCGATCATTTTAGACTTCATCCCCCGTCCCCCCTCCCTTTTTTTTTTTGTTTCTGTTAATATCATATTTAAGCATATTTTACGACCGAGCAATGCCAGGTGACTACGGTGGTATATTGGGTACGATATCAATATCAATAGAAAAATCCCATAATTTAAAATATCTTACTTAAGCATATTTTACAACACCGGGTTTGCTAGTGTATATATATATATATATATATATATATATATATATATATATATATATATATATATATACTAGCATGGGTACCCGGCGATGCCCAGGTCAACATGAAGTTCCGTTTGGAACAAATCTGCTATACTAAGGATATTAATCATTTTCGTAGGTAATGTCGATACCCCCACAACAATTTAGTATGCTAGTATATATATATAGATATATATATACTAATATGGGTACCCGGCGATGCCCGTGTCGACATGAAGTTCTGTTTGAAACAAACCTGCTATACTATAACAGGCATGACAGGAAAACAAATGAACACATAACTAAAGGAATGGCAAAAACACTAGAGGATGACCTCCAATCTGTAGTGGAATGGGGACATAAATGGATAGTCACATTCAATGCTGCCAAGACTAAACTGGTTTCCTTCAATAATGTTTTTCGTGAAAGATTGGCAAGAGGGGACCAGAGATTGGAGCTCAGACGAGCACTTCCCATGAAAATCACGATAAAACAAAGACAAGCTCACAACATCCCTTTTAGATGTACAGATATTTTATTATTAACGACAAGAAAGTATGGAATGAATACACATCGTCATCGTCGTCATATAATAATAATAACTAGTTGGCCACCCAGCGTTGCCCGTTCGTACAATACACTTAAACATGATATTTTAATTTATGCCGATTGAATATGTGTTATTATCTATTGCCCAGTAGTTGTTGCCCCTGATAGTAGTCCCCTACACCAAAGTGACAATGTGCCTTGTTTGGGGTGAAAATGTAATAAAAAAAAAAATTTTTTTTTTTTTTTTTTAAATTACTGTACATGCAATAACCCTTATCCCCAAGTTGCCTCCGGGTCTTGATAAGTGGTGACTTCCACGTAAAAGAAGGAAAAAAAAAGAATAGGTTTTAAGCTTCCAATATTCATACCAGAATTGTCTGCAAAGAACATATGTAATAATGAATAAAGTGCTAAGTTAAACTCTTCCGGAGGTTGAAGGTTCAATCCTTAGTGCAGGCGATACTAAAAATATAATCCTGAATTACTTCAGAACAAGAACGTGCTGCCCTCATGGATTAAATAAAGGGTTCTGTTGGAAATTCCGTGCTGGTTTCTGAGTTCAACAAGATACACCTGACGAAGGTTAGAAGTTACAACAGCTGAAACGTTGTGAAAATAACAGTCAAGATGAGAACAGTAGTACGAATAATATTCTTTTCCTGAAATATATTTTAAGGCGGAAGTCGATGCGGCGTCTATTCCAAAACTCATCATTTGAAGCTGAGGAACTGTCTAATCCAAGGGAAGTAACTCCACTCTAACTTTCTATGAATTATCTCTCTTGTAGGCATAGAAAGCGAAATCTGAAATTATCAGGCAAACAAAAAAGTGCTCAACATCTGGAGATTAGCTTCTGCTCTTTGTTTCTTTCTACCAAAACATCTGGTAGATAAGGTGTTACATACTTCTTTTTTTTTTTTTTTTTTTTTTGCGATTACATTTACATGTTTTTATCCGTTCTTTTATTTTTGAAATTGTTGTAGAACTATCAATGTTGGTCAAGATCAAAGTGTAGTATCTGTTCTTCAGATGCTGCACTTCTATTTCTTGTTCTCTTTCGGTGGAGGAGAAATCCTTCACGACTGAGACAATTTTTATTTTTGTACCTTTTCTCCACGTTAAAAAACGACCCTGGTGTCTAACTCTGTCCCGTGGGGAGGCAAAGTAAATAGGTACAATGAAAGTGATCAATATCCTTAGTTTAGCAGGTGTGTCCAAACGGAACTTCATTTCTACCTGGGGAATTCCGGGTATCCATGCTAGCATTTAATAAATCTTAAAATATTTTTTTTAATTTTTACAATTGCAAAAAAATTTTACATGGTAGTCACCACTTATCAAGGCCCGGAAGCCACTCGGGGATAAGGGTTATTGCGTGTATAGTAATCAATAGGATAGTATCATAGTAATCGTTAGTAATGGAGATTTGATAAAGTGTCTTACTTAAGGGGGCGGTTCATCAGGAATTTGTTTATGTTGGACTTGAAGACATCCAAGTTGTAGTCAGGTGGGAAACAGACAAACGGAAGAGAGTTCCACTGGCGTGCACTTCTAAGAAAGAAGCTTTATTTATGGAATGTACGTTTTGATTTAGGCACAGATAAAGAGTGGGGAAAATTATTGACAGTGGTTTCAGCTAGACGAGTGTTTTTCATGAAATATTGGTAGGGGGGAACCAGAGATTGGAGCTCAGACGAGCACTTGCCATGGAAATAATGATAAAACAAAGACAGGCTCGCAACATCTCTTCTGTAGGAGAGAGGTTACAGGGAAGAGACAAAAAAAAAAAAGAATTTTTATGATATAATGATATATTTTTAGGGTTGTTCATCTATTGCAGCCGACATCACACAATTTTTTATTTTTTATTTTTAAGAATTTCCCGAGAAGGAAAACCTCTTGAAATCCGAGATTGGATTTGGGATGTGCAGTGGTTGGAAACGGTAAGAAACGTTTGTTTGGCATTAAGTTATAAATGTTTAAAGGTGAAGTGGTGTGTTGTAAAATCATTAATAACCAGTCAATCGCTTATTTAAGAAGCTCAATGTAATTACAGAGCAATATAATGAATGAATGAATGAATGACAAAAGTCTGTATTCCAAAGTTCATGATGTTGACCATCTTACAATTTATGCCTTTTAGTTGACATTTACAATTCTTAACAATATCTGTTTCGTAGCACAAATCAATCACTTAATTATTATCATAAACATAAACTTTATTATTATCATAAACTTTATTATTATCATAAACTTTATTATTATCATAAACTTTATTATTATCATAAACTGTATTATTATCATAAGCATTATTGTTATCATAAACTTTATTATTATAATAAACTTTATTATTATCATAAACTCTATTATTATCATAAACATTATAATCATAAACTGTATTATTATCATAAACTGTATTATTATCATTAACTGTATTATTATCATTAACTTTATTATTATCATAAACATTAATATTATAAAACTGTATTATCATAAACATTATTATTATAAACATTATTATTATCATAAACTCTATTATTATCATCATAAACATTATTATTATAATAAACATTATTATTATCATAAACATTATTATCATAAAGATTATTATCATAAACATTATTATTATAAAGATTATTATCATAAACTCTATTATTATCATAAACATTATTATTATCATAAACATTATTATCATAAACTGTATTATCATAATAAACTTTATTATTATCATAAACTTTATTATTATCATAAACATTATCATAAACTTTATTATTATCATAAACGTTATTATCATAAACGTTATTATCATAAACTTTATTATTATAAACTTTATTATTATCATAAACTTTATTATTATCATAAACTCTATTATCATAAACATTATTATCATCATAAACATTATTATCATCATAAACATTATTATTATCATAAACATTATTATTATCATAAGCATTATTATTATCATAAACTGTATTATCATAAACTCTATTATTATCATAAACTTCAAGTAATGTCTATAGATAAAGGCATATTAATTGCAGTTTATGATCAGGTAGAAGATTTAAGTAATTATTTTTTTCAGTTCCAACCAACATAATTTTCCCTACAAGGTAATCTACCACTCCCCCATGAGTCTAATTCCTATTCCCATCCTTCTCTGCTGTTGGCAGGATATTTCTCAGCTTCCGACGTCAACAAAAACATGCACAACGCTCTACTGCAGCTTTCAACAACTTCCAACAGTAATAAAAACTATAAGTCGAATGCAAATTCGCATGTTTTTCTGCTGTTGGCAGAATTCTTCTCAGATTTCTCTCGGCTTCCAACATCAACAAAAACATGCACAATGCTCTACTTCAACTTTCATATAAACAACTACATTTGTTTAAAATGAATATTCAACAATTTATTTGTTTAAAATGAATATTCACAATTTATTTGTTTAAAATAATTATTCAACAATTTGTTTGTTTAAAATGAATATTCAACAATTTATTTGTTTAAAATGAATATTCAACAATTTATTTGTTTTAAAATGAATATTCAACAATTTATTTGTTTAAAATGAATATTCAACAATTTATTTGTTTAAAATGAATATTCAACAATTTGTTTGTTTAAAATGAATATTCAACAATTTATTTGTTTCAAATGAATATTCAACAATTTATTTGTTTAAAATGAATATTCAACAATTTGTTTGTTTAAAATGAATATTCAACAATTTATTTGTTTAAAATGAATATTCAACAATTTATTTGTTTAAAATGAATATTCAACAATTTATTTGTTTAAAATGAATATTCAACAATTTATTTGTTTAAAATGAATATTCAACAATTTATTTGTTTAAAATGAATATTCAACAATTTGTTTGTTTAAAATGAATATTCAACAATTTGTTTGTTTAAAATGAATATTCAACAATTTATTTGTTTCAAATGAATATTCAACAATTTGTTTGTTTAAAATGAATATTCAACAATTTATTTGTTTACAATGAATATTCAACAATTTGTTTGTTTAAAATGAATATTCAACAATTTATTTGTTTCAAATGAATATTCAACAATTTATTTGTTTAAAATGAATATTCAACAATTTATTTGTTTAAAATGAATATTCAACAATTTGTTTGTTTAAAATGAATATTCAACAATTTGTTTGTTTACAATGAATATTCAACAATTTGTTTGTTTAAAATGAATATTCAACAATTTATTTGTTTCAAATGAATATTCAACAATTTATTTGTTTAAAATGAATATTCAACAATTTGTTTGTTTAAAATGAATATTCAACAATTTGTTTGTTTAAAATGAATATTCAACAATTTGTTTGTTTCAAATGAATATTCAACAATTTATTTGTTTAAAATGAATATTCAACAATTTGTTTGTTTAAAATGAATATTCAACAATTTATTTGTTTAAAATGAATATTCAACAATTTATTTGTTTAAAATGAATATTCAACAATTTATTTGTTTAAAATGAATATTCAACAATTTGTTTGTTTAAAATGAATATTCAACAATTTATTTGTTTAAAATGAATATTCAACAATTTATTTGTTTAAAATGAATATTCAACAATTTATTTGTTTAAAATGAATATTCAACAATTTATTTGTTTAAAATGAATATTCAACAATTTATTTGTTTAAAATGAATATTCAACAATTTATTTGTTTAAAATGAATATTCAACAATTTATTTGTTTAAAATGAATATTCAACAATTTATTTGTTTAAAATGAATATTCAACAATTTCTTTGTTTAAAATGAATATTCAACAATTTATTTGTTTAAAATGAATATTCAACAATTTATTTGTTTAAAATGAATATTCAACAATTTGTTTGTTTAAAATGAATATTCAACAATTTGTTTGTTTAAAATGAATATTCAACAATTTATTTGTTTAAAATGAATATTCAACAATTTATTTGTTTAAAATGAATATTCAACAATTTATTTGTTTAAAATGAATATTCAACAATTTGTTTGTTTAAAATGAATATTCAACAATTTATTTGTTTAAAATGAATATTCAACAATTTATTTGTTTAAAATGAATATTGAACAATTTCTTTGTTTAAAATGAATATTGAACAATTTGTTTGTTTAAAATGAATATTCAACAATTTATTTGTTTAAAATGAATATTCAACAATTTATTTGTTTAAAATGAATATTCAACAATTTATTTGTTTAAAATGAATATTCAACAATTTATTTGTTTAAAATGAATATTCAACAATTTATTTGTTTAAAATGAATATTCAACAATTTATTTGTTTAAAATGAATATTCAACAATTTATTTGTTTAAAATGAATATTCAACAATTTATTTGTTTAAAATGAATATTCAACAATTTATTTGTTAAAAATGAATATTCAACAATTTCTTTGTTTAAAATGAATATTCAACAATTTATTTGTTTAAAATGAATATTCAACAATTTATTTGTTTAAAATGAATATTCAACAATTTATTTGTTTAAAATGAATATTCAACAATTTGTTTGTTTAAAATGAATATTCAACAATTTGTTTGTTTAAAATGAATATTCAACAATTTGTTTGTTTCAAATGAATATTCAACAATTTATTTGTTTCAAATGAATATTCAACAATTTATTTGTTTAAAATGAATATTCAACAATTTATTTGTTTAAAATGAATATTCAACAATTTCTTTGTTTAAAATGAATATTCAACAATTTGTTTGTTTAAAATGAATATTCAACAATTTCTTTGTTTCAAATGAATATTCAACAATTTCTTTGTTTCAAATGAATATTCAACAATTTATTTGTTTAAAATGAATATTCAACAATTTATTTGTTTAAAATGAATATTCAACAATTTATTTGTTTAAAATGAATATTCAACAATTTATTTGTTTAAAATGAATATTCAACAATTTATTTGTTTAAAATGAATATTCAACAATTTCTTTGTTTAAAATGAATATTCAACAATTTATTTGTTTAAAATGAATATTCAACAATTTATTTGTTTAAAATGAATATTCAACAATTTATTTGTTTAAAATGAATATTCAACAATTTATTTGTTTCAAATGAATATTCAACAATTTATTTGTTTCAAATGAATATTCAACAATTTATTTGTTTCAAATGAATATTCAACAATTTATTTGTTTAAAATGAATATTCAACAATTTATTTGTTTAAAATGAATATTCAACAATTTATTTGTTTAAAATGAATATTCAACAATTTATTTGTTTAAAATGAATATTCAACAATTTATTTGTTTAAAATGAATATTCAACAATTTATTTGTTTAAAATGAATATTCAACAATTTATTGTTTTAAAATGAGTATTCAACAATTTATTTGTTTAAAATGAATATTCAACAATTTATTTGTTTAAAATGAATATTCAACAATTTATTTGTTTAAAATGAATATTCAACAATTTATTTGTTTAAAATGAATATTCAACAATTTATTGGTTTAAAATGAATATTCAACAATTTATTGTTTTAAAATGAGTATTCAACAATTTATTTGTTTTAAAATGAATATTCAACAATTTATTTGTTTTAAAATGAATATTCAACAATTTATTGTTTTAAAATGAGTATTCAACAATTTATTTGTTTTAAAATGAATATTCAACAATTTATTTGTTTTAAAATGAATATTCAACAATTTATTTGTTTTAAAATGAATATTCAACAATTTATTTGTTTAAAATAATTATTCCACAATTTATTTGTTTAAAATGAATATTCAACAATTTATTTGTTTAAAATGAATATTCAACAATTTATTTGTTTTAAATGAATATTCAACAATTTATTTGTTTTAAATGAATATTCAACAATTTATTTGTTTAAAATGAATATTCAACAATTTATTTGTTTAAAATGAATATTCAACAATTTATTTGTTTAAAATGAATATTCAACAATTTCTTTGTTTAAAATGAATATTCAACAATTTCTTTGTTTAAAATGAATATTCAACAATTTATTTGTTTAAAATGAATATTCAACAATTTATTTGTTTAAAATGAATATTCAACAATTTATTTGTTTAAAATGAATATTCAACAATTTATTTGTTTAAAATGAATATTCAACAATTTGTTTGTTTAAAATGAATATTCAACAATTTGTTTGTTTAAAATGAATATTCAACAATTTATTTGTTTAAAATGAATATTCAACAATTTATTTGTTTAAAATGAATATTCAACAATTTATTTGTTTAAAATGAATATTCAACAATTTATTTGTTTAAAATGAATATTCAACAATTTATTTGTTTAAAATGAATATTCAACAATTTGTTTAAAATGAATATTCAACAATTTGTTTGTTTAAAATGAATATTCAACAATTTATTTGTTTAAAATGAATATTCAACAATTTATTTGTTTAAAATGAATATTCAACAATTTATTTGTTTAAAATGAATATTCAACAATTTATTTGTTTAAAATGAATATTCAACAATTTATTTGTTTAAAATGAATATTCAACAATTTATTTGTTTAAAATGAATATTCAACAATTTATTTGTTTAAAATGAATATTCAACAATTTATTTGTTTAAAATGAATATTCAACAATTTATTTGTTTAAAATGAATATTCAACAATTTATTTGTTTAAAATGAATATTCAACAATTTATTTGTTTAAAATGAATATTCAACAATTTGTTTGTTTAAAATGAATATTCAACGATTGTTAAAAGGGCATCATCCACTAAGCCACAAAACCTATTTTGTACTCTGTCAAAGCAGGATAGGCTGTTTTTAGCAGCGCCTGCCCAGATATGGCAGCAGTACTCTATCCTTGGATGTACTTGGCTTTATGAATTTTATTTTTATTTTCTTCCAGGTGCAAAATCCAGACGTCTATGATTGTCTCGCCCTTGTGACGGGTCACAACTGTATTGTCCATATAAACTGGCGATCCGGTCAAGTACTAGACAATGTCCAGTGTGAAGAACAATGTATTCTGTATCCTTTTGTGTGATTTTACAACTATTAGTCAAGTACGTTCACGAGTTTTTGGTGTTTGTCCAAAATTTGACCAATATTAAAAAAAAAACAAATTTTTGTTAAAAAATCTCTACAATGTTCTATATATTGGGTACAATATAATAATCAATAGAGAATTAGTTCTATCATAATAAATAAAAATCTGCATAAATTAAAATTTATTTAGGCATATTTTATGATCGGGCCACGCCAGGCGGATGAAAATAGTTTTACGTCTGCTTTATTTTGATCTTTTTTACGATTTAAATATTTGCCGATTTTAGAATAATTTTTTAGTATTTGTTTTGATACTTGTGTCCTCAGTCTTAAAGAAATCCTTCTAGATTGAGGCAACTTTTTAATCTTTCTCCCAGACTGACCCTACTGGGGTGAGCTGGATTTTCCCCACATTAAAAAACAACCTTGTGGGTTGCACTGTGCCATCATGGTAAGGAGGAGAAGGAATAGGGAAACAGAATTAAAAAACAGAACAGAACTTTTTTTTTAAATAAAAAGCTTTTTTTTTTCTTTTTTTTTTTTTTTTAAGTCTCTATGATGTTACATAGGTATGGCAAAACAAAGATATCATATTCCAAAACTCACATAAATTGATTTATTTTTAAATAAGAAAATCAAATTTTATGAGTAATTGAAGAACGTCTGTCTTGTCCACCATTTTGAAAACGGTCTAAAAAAAACAAAAAAACAAAGGGAGATAATTGGATAATTTAAACTTGCAAGAATTATGGTGTAATAGTCAAGAAATTCCATAAAATAAACTACTTTTGATCAACTAAATTAATTTTTTCGATTATGATATTTTTTTTTCCGTCATGGGTACATACATCATACAGATTTTTCTGTCAAGGATGTGAATTCCATATAGATTTTTCAGTACTTTTACAGTTTAATCAAGACATTAAAAAATGAAAATATCGAAAAAAAAAAAAAAAGTTATATTGTACCTATTCGTTATGACATGAGGATCTCCGAAAAAAATTTCACTTAATTTGATCAAGTAGTTTTTTGGGGGTTTTTTTTACAGTGGAAAAACACGTTTTTATGAGAGCGCGTTGAAGGTAGCCATCTTGGATTTGTTTTACATTTTTGTTTGAATTTTATAAATGACACGGGAGATAACTCCATGTAAAGTGCCGACACTCCCTCCCCATCTTTAATACTAGCTTTTCTTCCTAAAAATCGAACCTTTTACTCGGTATCATAACAAATTGTTTTTTCGCTGTAAAACAAAAAATACTTGATGAAATTAAGTGAAATTTTTTTTTTTTTCGGAGAACTTCATTCCATAACGGATACGTACAATTTAAACTTTTTTCGATATTTTCATTTTTTAATGTCTTGATTAAACTGTACAAGTACCGATTTTTCTGTATTTTTTGTTTTTTAATATAGGAGGAATTCTAGACGCACCAAATTTTTTTTCTTTGAACTATATTCAATTTATTTCCCCTGAATTATACTAATAATAAGAGAGAATGAACTTGGTCTATCTTTAGTTCATATTTTTGTTATAAGGGAGATAACTCATCTTCATTTTTTTATGCCTGCACTAGCTGAAGTACCCGGCGTTGCCAGGTTGTATTTGAATAATTGTGAATATTCTGTCCTGACACATGACTATCTGATTTCGGTAAAAAAATAATTGTCAAAAAATATCTGTAAGAAATTAAAAATAGAAAACTTTTATTTTCTAAGCCTGTAAATAAATATTTTGATTCCGCTTGTCATAAAATACGTTTAAATAAATTTAAAATCATGCAGATATTCCCATTTATTAATACAAAGGCATGATGGCAGAAGTTAAAAAAAACAAAAAAAAAAAACTTACTACCATCAGCTAGAATCGAAATCAAAACATTTCACATACCAGCTGCGTTCTTTACCGATGGTGGTATTGAGACAAAGATGATTGAGGTGTGGCCCGGGTTCAAAGATCAAAGTGTAGTATCTTTTCCGGCAGTTACTGCAATCAAAGACCATATGTGGGCGCGACCCCGCATATAAGACCATTGTTCTTGAGCAATCAGTTTTGGTCAATGTAGGAGAAACCCTTCATACCAATTGTCACTATCCAGTTCCCTCTCGGGGGGAGCTGGTTCCCCTCCCCTTCACTCTCCACATTAGAAAACGGCCTTGTGCCTAATTTGTTCCAATCAAGTCTAGATATTAATACACTTGAAGAAATTAATTTTATGTGCGCATGCACAGAAAGAAGTAGAAACATATCGGCCGATATGTTTGTGTGCGCTATTCATTTTTTTTTTTTTACATGGTGATTACCACTTATCAAGGCCCAGAAGCCATTCAAGGATAAGGGTTATTGCAAGTACAGTACGTTAGTGTGGAGATTTGATGAAGTGTTTACTTAAGGGGGCGGTTCATCAGGAATTTGTTTACATTGGACTTGAAGACATCCATAAAACCCATTGCTACACTTTATTCTATAAACAATAAATAACTCCTAATATAAACTATTTTAAGAATACCATCGAATCGATAGATTGATAATAACTAATTAACGTTTAGTCAGGTGGGAAGCAGGCAGACGGAACAGAGTTCCACAGGTGTGCACTTCTAAGAAAGAAGCTTTGTTCATGGAATCTACGTTTTGATTTAGGCACAGATAAAGAGTAGGGAAAATTTTTGACAGTGGATTCAGCTAGACGGGTGTTTTTCGTAAAAGATTGGCGAGGGGGGACCAGAGATTGGAGTTCAGACGAGCACCTGCCATAAACAAAGATTTTACTCATCCTTGGTGTATAATTACTATTTCCTGTTAATTTCAGTGTTATATGACCGGTAGTTTAAGTGTTTACCTCTTAAATATTTACAGACACATATAAGTCCGCTGTATAGTCAGGTGGGAAACGTGTCATATGTTATATTTTGGGTGAGATATTAAAACAGTTATATTGTATTGAGAGTTGGGTTATATTGTTTTTATGACACCTGTTATAAACATATAAATCATATGTTGTTTAGCCAGAGGATACGATATCGATGTGTAAACTGAGTCATGTTGTATCAGAGAGTTATCACATGGGTATATATTACAGTTCATATATAAGAAGAATAATCTATGCTTCATACCTTCTTCAAAAGTTCTATCTTCCTGCTGAGCTCCGTGATAAACCATAAAATGATCAACACCATCCAATTGAGACATCTGTTCTTCCTCCTTTTGTTAAACCACTGAACAACACTTTATATTTATATTTTTAAAATATAAATTTATTTCATTTGTCTCAAATGGTCTTCACAAAGAATCTGCTTTTCTTGTCTGCATGTTTGTTCTACCCAGCCACGCTTCCCGGCCGCCTGTTCACTCCCGTGACCAAGCTCCAACTTTCCTGTCTGTTCACTCTCGTGATCAAACTCCAACTCTCGACTCTCTTCAACTCTAAACTTCCCGGCCTCCTGAACTGTTCCGTTTTCAAAGACTATTAGCGAAAATTGAGTTTTGGACATAAGGGTGACCATTTAGGATTTCCAGGTGCTGTATGCGTTCTCCGCTTATCTTGGCATTGTCTCTAGACGTCCTGGACTTCTCCTTGCCCCTGGACTCCAACAGTACCGATTCAGGAGAGGTGTGGTTGGTGATTGCGCAACCCTTGCCTCAAAATTACACGCACAGCTGCTTCTAGAGGGGGTATCCTTTGTCTTTCAAGACTGAACAGAGGCATCATATGTAGAAAGTTTAGCAGCAAGATGAACTTCTGCATGTCAGTACACTCAGGGAATTATTTTTATGGTAGTTACATCATCGGCTAAACTGTGAAAATAACAACAAAGATGAAACTAGGGTGCTTATTTAGAATAACACTTGGTTAAAAAGACAGAAAAATCCTTCTAATGTATGTACTTGTCACAGAACGAAGATGTCATATTCCAAAAATCACATAAGTCGATCAAGTAATTTTTTTTTTTACTAACAAAATCAAATTATGCGATTTTAATGATCAAAAAGTTTTATTTTGAATACAAAAATATTTCTGTAGTCGAATTGAATTGTCACCCTTGAACTTTGGCAAAATTTAAAAACAATATGGCTGCTCCCTACCTCCACCTTGCTTCTTCATAAAATTTGTACTTGTAAAACTCCAAAAACAATACATTGTAAAAATAGGTTTTCTCAATTAAAAAACTTTTTAATCATTAAAATCGCATTATTTGATTTTGTTAGCAAAAAACAAATTACTTGATTGACTTACGTGATTTTTGGAATATGGCATCTTCGTTTTCGTGACAGGTACATACATTATAAAGATTTTTTTTCTGTATTTTTGTTTTTTAATTAAATGTCCTTTTAAATAAAATCCCGAATATATAACAAAAAAAAAAAGCTATTAGAGTAGAAGGTTTTTCTAAAATGAAGGGGTGGGATTTTTTGCTTATCAGTTTTGATATTTGTTAAATGAGTACAAGTTCAGTAAGCTTGTCCGATTAACTTTTGGTCCCCCAATTTATCGGAGAGGGACCTATGTTTTCAGTGGCATCCGTGCATCCATTAGTCCAGATGGTTGCCAGATAACCATCCATTAGTTTTTCCTGAAATTTTGCCACAAATTGTATTTCATTAGATATGAACAGTAAAAAAAATTTTATTACAAAAGTTCCCGTTGTGTCCCTAGGGGCTCAAAAGAGGTATAAAATAGCTAAAAATGACACGTTTTGCCCCATAACTTTTGATCCATCCATTAGATCTTTCTGAAACTTGGCCAAAATGTGGAGCCTATTGTTCTTAATATAAATCCAGAATGGGTGACTCTAGCAAAATTCTGGTTCACGTCCCCGGGGACTTTTAGTGCTAAAAACGTCCGTTTTTGTGACTCTTATTTCATATTTCTCAACAAAAACTTGATATCTCTGACTATATAGAGGTTTTTCACGGTTGTCAACTCAAATATACATGAAACTGCACCGTTATGCATTTACACTGGGATTCCGTATCCCCAGGGGCTCAAAAGAAGTCAAAAATGACACTTTTTGCCCCATAGCATTTAATCCATCCTGAAATTCTTTGACCCTTAACATTTCTTCACTATTTTTTGTGGCATCATCTCACATGCAGCACCAGAGAGGGACCACACATGCACGGCTTATTTATTGTTTTGGCACTTCTGTATTACATGGACGGCACCGGGTTTTTTTTTAGGGGGGGGCGTTTCACTAAACTGTCGCTAGATGGTGCTTCTCTGTCAAAAAAACTAATGTATTTAACTTTTTTTACCTGGCAGAAAAAAAAATTTTAAACTATAATTTGTTACAGTGACAGTTTCATTTTAATTCAATTTTGGAAAAAAAAAAAAAAATTCGAATTTTACTTTAATTCGAAAAATGTTCATTTAATTTATTAAATTGTTCAGGGGGAAAAATCCAATTTTATTTTAATTCAAAAAATGTTTAATTAAAATTATATTTTCTTATGTAAACTTTTCAATAAATGTTTTTACAATTATGTATTGATACATTTTTATACAATAAATGTTTTTACAATTATGTATTGATACATTTTTATATAATAAATGTATTCATAATTATATATTGATACATTTTTATACAATAAATGTTTTTACAATTATATATTGATACATTTTTATACAATAAATGTTTTTACAATTATATATTGATACATTTTCATACAATAAATGTTTTTACAATTATATATTGATACATTTTTATACAATAAATGTTTTTACAATTATATATTGATACATTTTTATACAATAAATGTTTTTACAATTATATATTGATACATTTTTATACAATAAATGTATTTACAATTATATATTGATACATTTTTATACAATAAATGTATTTAAAATTATATATTGATACATTTTTATACAATAAATGTATTTTTAATTATATATTGATACATTTTTGTACAATAAATGTATTTATAATTATATATTTATACATTTTTATACAATAAATGTTTTTACAATTATATATTGATATATTTTTATACAATAAATGTTTTTGCAATTATATTTTGATACATTTTTATACAATAAATGTTTTTACAATTATATATTGATACATTTTTATACAATAAATGTTTTTGCAATTATATTTTGATACATTTTTATACAATAAATATTTTTACAATTATGTATTGATACATTTTTATACAATAAATGTATTTATAATTATATATTGATACATTTTTATACAATAGATGTATTTATAATTATATATTGATACATTTTTATACAATAGATGTATTTACAATTATATATTGATACATTTTTATACAATAAATGTTTTTACAATTATATATTGATACATTTTTATACAATAAATGTTTTTACAATTATATATTGATACATTTTTATATAATAAATGTTTTTACAATTATATATTGATACATTTTTATACAAATGTATTTATAATTATATATTGATACATTTTTATACAAATGTATTTATAATTATATATTGATACATTTTTATACAATAAATGTTTTTATAATTATATATTGATACATTTTTATACAATAAATGTTTTTATAATTATATATTGATACATTTTTATACAATAAATGTATTTACAATTATATATTGATACATTTTTATACAATAAATGTATTTACAATTATATATTGATACATTTTTATACAATAAATGTTTTTACAATTATATATTGATACATTTTTATACAATAAATGTTTTAATAATTATATATTGATACATTTTTATACAATAAATGTATTTATAATTATATATTGATACATTTTTATACAATAAATGTATTTATAATTATATTTTGATACATTTTTATACAATAAATGTTTTTACAATTGTATACAAATGTATCAATATATAATTGTAAAAACATTTATTGTATAAAAATGTATCAATATATAATTGTAAAAACATTTATTGTATACAAATGTATAAATATACAATAAATGTTTTTACAATTATGTATTGATACATTTTTATACAATAAATATTTTTATAATTATATATTGATACATTTTTATACAATAAATATTTTTACAATTATATATTGATACATTTTTATACAATAAATGTTTTTATAATTATATATTGATACATTTTTATACAATAAATATTTTTACAATTATATATTGATACATTTTTATACAATAAATGTATTTATAATTATATATTGATACATTTTTATACAATGGCGCCGTCCATGTGATACAGAAGTGCCATTTTTTTATGAGATAATCTTCCTTCCAAATCTTCCTTAATCCTTGTGCGCAGTTACTGCGGACATTTCATTGGATCAGCGTGGGACCAGTTAATCCTCGCGGCGGGCACAGTATTTAATCAGATTATCCTCTGGGCACCAACCACTCATCTGATGACCACTGATAATTTGACCATCAGCAAACCGTTACACCGACTTACTGGACATCAGGTAAGTGGATAGCTCAATTTGGTTAAGATCAAAGTGTATTATCTGCTTGACCCTCAATCAGTGAAGGAAAAATCTTTCTAGACTGTTGCAATTTTAATTTTTATCGCAATCCAAAGTAATCTGGGGGGGGGGCAGTGCATTTTCACTGCATTAAAAACTGACATGCATCCAAATCTGTATTTATGGGAGGGGGGGGGTAGATAGAGACAGCGTCTACCACAGGTAGTCCTGGAATTTATCTGGTTAAAATTTTATTATACAGGGTGGCTTTGGTGCTGTGGAGGTCGTTGGTGATGTTCTCAACGTATGACCAAACAACGTAGTCCAGCAGGTTCAGGTCAAGGGAGGAGGAGGGGGGGAGGGCAATGAAAAAAGGGTACAAAATCGTAGCATTCCTTCTGAAGCCAAACCTTGGTCTTTTTGGACTCCTGCTGCCACACCCAGGGTCTGCCAGCTGCCACCTGATTGCACCAGGGGATCACCACACTCTTCAGCACATCCAGGTACACTCTGGTGTCGATTTCGAAGATGTGAGGTGGCATGATGTTGCTCTCACTTGAAACTACACCAAAGTTCATAATCGTTGCCGGAAACTATTTTTATCACATTGGGTATGTCCCTGTTATTCATGAGAATCCAGCAACGCATTCTGAGGGTGCTGAAAATGGTCCTGTAGTCATAACTTGGATCGGTAGAGAACATGCGTTATACAGCGGCGCATCTCTGATCTCGCTCGTTGAACATTGTCTCATTTTCAGACATGATAGAAGGTTCCTATTGCTTTTTTTCATTCAATTTTCACCCTAAACAAGGCACAGTGCCACTTTGATGCACGGGGCTACTATCAGGGACATAAATTGCAGGGATATTATGAAGGGAGGTGGGCAGCAAGATGTCTGTTCACATTACACTTGAACTTCTGCATGTCAGTACAGTTTGGAAAGCAGAATCCCGGAAGGGAGTTCCAAACTCTAAAAGTTCTGGGGAAGAAACTATTGGAGTAGAAGGCTTTCTTACACCTATAGATCTCTACTGTGAAGGGGTGGGATTTAGCTGCTTGTTGGGTTTGTCAGGGGTATTTACGTCGAGGGGGTACAAGTGCTTGTAGTTTGTCAGAGCATTCACCATTAAAGTACTTGTAGAACAGGCAGAGGGATGCAACATCTCGCCGATGGGATGGAGGCTGAAGCCTAGATGACAGTTCAGGGCTTATCAGATTGGCGACTCTCTTTTAAACCTTGTCTAGGAGCGAGAGACTAGCAGCAGATGCACCAGCCCAAATGTGGCAACAATACTCCATACATGGGCGAATGGTGGCCTTATAGAGGTACAGGATACTTTCAGACGTAAATAACTTTCTAGCACAGTAAAGAGAACCCACCTTCTTCGCAGCAGCCTTGGCAATATGCTCTCAATGTATCTATTCCAGTTCATGTTCGTTAGGCCAAGGAGTTTAAAGGAAGTACTTTCAGGTAATGTGTTTTTGGACATTGCTATTGGTGGTAGAGTTTTGTACACACAATTGGCCTACTGTTACGTGGTGGGTGTTATTATTAGAAGTACCAAATATATGCGTGTGTTATATACTGGTGGTAGTAAGATGACGTATATTCTGTATTGTTTTTGTTCATTTTAGGAGAGTCTTAGTGAGAGAGATTAGTTAGATTAGTGTTCATGGGTTGAGTGTTCATATTGTCTTAAGATGTTCATGTTGTAAGAGATTAATGACAGAGTACACAGAAGGCGAGAGTTCTGTATATATATATAATAGACATATATATATATATATATAATAGACAGGTACATGTTACTACAAGAGAACCAATTCAATGAGAGGAGATTTATGAATATCTTGATAGAGAGACCGAGAGATAGTGCGTTTGAAATTTACATTTTGACAGTTGTGCATATAATATAAACACGTTTCCTTTCTCGTTGTAATGATGAACACAGAAGACACAGATACACAAAGATGATGACGTCCTTTATTTCATGATTTCACGTGAGGAATTCAAAGTTTCTTTACATGGTTACATGGTTATTTCTAAAACCCTCTCACTTCTAGAGGGTGTCTTGATTCTAACGGAGAATCGGTCTGAAACTCTCTGCTTCTCTCCGACTCTTCTCCCAGACTGCATCTAAAAACTCTACCTATATTGAGAACTCGTCACGTCATCGCATGATTAAACATGTGCTCATAAAGCACGTTGGATGATAGCGTCACGTTGCCAAACTTGACATGACCCCGAGTTCAGTAACCTATTTTTCAAAGAACATTTTTACAAAATATATTTACAATTTCAATCGACGATTAAATTCCTTAACAGAAACAAATTTCATTATTACATTCCTTTTCCATATACAGATATGTAAGCTAAACAATTGCAATTCCTTATTTCAATAACATTCTGTATTTATTTTAACTTATGATTGGAATTTTTAATTCCAAATCTAGCTTCGCAAGTTCGAATCCTTGTCTATCCTATTTCATGTTTACATTTAACTAATTCCCTATTTTTTTTTTACTTACATGAAAAGGGGACAGCCCTTTTATCATGTAACATTACTAGTAGATGGTACGCAACAAAAAAGCAAACCAGGTTTTCATCAAACGGAAATGAAATCATGTAGTCTTTTCTATGGTGACAATTTTATCATTCCACCCTGTAATAATAATAATCTAAACCCATTCATGTGTGACCATTGCAGGAAAACAGGGTAGAGCAGGTGCTAGTTTGATAGCAAGAATAAGTGTTCTGTTATGCGTGTGTGTGTGTGGGGGGGGGGTCCCGCTTATATTGCATCAAATGTTCACATTACGGCACGTCAGCCTGACGTATGCCGACCCCAATACATATCAGTTATTATAGCCTGTTCACTTCTAACAGAATTTTCTAATTTCTACTTTCTGTGGATCGTTCCGTTTTTACCGTTTTTCTATCAGCATGTGCCATATTTTAATTATTCATAATTTTTTTGTGCATCATCAAATTTCAGGGCGTGATTTTCTCGATCCATTATCACGGAAGCCTGAGGCGGATCTGTTCTGCCTCCGATGATCGGAGCATTCGAGTGTGGCAACTTCGCTTTCCCACAGAGGGTACTGGAAATCGTCAGAGTATTTTAGACTGGCAGGGAGTGGTCAGTGAGTGTCTTCACGTGTTGTATGGTCATCAAGCCAGGGTGTGGCGGGCCCATTTGACATCAACCGGTCTGACGAGTATTGGAGAGGTAAGTACCAGTCAAAGGACGTTTTTTGGAAACCAAGTTTGATTTACAATGTAAATACTTCCCTGCAGCCTACAACATGGTCATCTCAAAATCCAATGTACACAAGTCCTGGGTATCATCTTAAAAGACATCCAATGGTGAGACCCCATTAGGGGTTTGTCGGGAATGTGGAGTTGCCCCGTCATTACTATTGTTCGCAGGTTCAATTTTACCCAGAGTGTTTGTTACTACTAGATCAGGCTGTCTGATGATGCTGACTTCCTGACCAAAAATGCACCAAACGTTGATGTTATTTTTTTTTTTTTCTTTTCCCTTTGCAAAATTCAATCATGTTCTGCAAACTCAAAAAGCAAAAACAGCAAGTTTCTTGTATTATTTGTAACTCATCGTAGAGTCATTAATTTGTACGGGTGTGAGTCGGTGTTCACTAATCCATAATCGGGATCTTTCAATTTTTAGGACCATGGTTGTGGGTGTCATAACCTTATTGAAGTCGAAAGTAGGAGTGTATCTGTGAGACCGTTAAATGTAAATTTAACGAGATCGCCGATCTATAGGAAAGTTTCACACCAAGGCACGTCCTTACATAAATAAGAATAAAAATCTAGAAATAACTCCGGAAAATAACGACACCCGACAAAGAACACGAAATTGCAGTAATTTTATTATAAAATAAAAAAAGTAGAAGTTTAGATTGTTCCAACATTTTTCACCAGGATTTGACATCACCTGGGGATTTTGGAGGTTAAATCGGGGGGGGGGGGGCTGAACTTAATCACTGTGCATTCACCATGTTCCTATTTAAAATTTAATTCTTTTTTATTTAAAAAACGGACCATTTTTTTTTTTTTTTTTTTTTTTTTCTTCAAAGATACTTCATTTTTATTTTGGAAAATTGACCATTTCTGCCTTTTAAAAAAAAACGAACCATTTTTATTTATTTTTTTTTTTTCTCTCAAAACAGACCAATGTTTTCCTGCAGGTCACCAATTTATAATCGAGATTTTCAACTTTAGGACCGTGGTTGCAATAGTCGCAATTTTATTGAAGTCAAAAAGTAGGAGTGTATCTGTGGGACCATTAAAAGTAAACTTGACCGGATCGTCGATTAATAAAAAGGTTTCACCAATCCATATCCGTACATAAAGAAATAAAAATGATATCCGAAAAATGACACCCGACAAAGAACACGAAATTGCAGTATTAACATGAATTAAACAACATTTATTTACGTGTTAGGAATATAAGTTTAGATTGTTCTAACGTAAGTGTTTTCTTGTGTGGAATGTTCGTATTGACGGATTAATTAAATGAGGATTTTGTGAGAATAGCACAAGGTTTGAAATTGATTTTTTATTATCAGAGTGTCATGCGTGGCTTGAAGATAATAGGATTATTTTCTGAGAAAAAAAAACAGTCTGCTTGTGTTGATCTCATAAATTAAATTCTCGTTCGATGTGGTAACTTTACACGATGCGAATTAAGGTTCAAGTGCATGGTGCGTAAATTCAGGATGGAGAATTTTTACATCTCCCAGTGATGGAGTTATTCTAAACATATCCAGTTCTTGGGAAAACAAGAGAAAAACTAAAACCAATTTGATTTTTTGTGGCAAATCTTTATATACAGGTGTTCTCGAATGTTCCAGCTTGTTTACTGTATTTCTACATGAGGAAACAGAACAAGAGTACGCTACCCCCGTGAAGTAAAGGGTTCCGCTCGAAATAATGTCCAAATTCCTGAGTTCGACAAAAACATTCCCGAGTTCGGCAATATACACCTGAAGAAGGTCGGAGGTTACATCGACCAAAACGTTGTGAAAATGACACTCAGTATGAGAACAGTAGTCCGATGAATCCAAATAATACGAATAATTAATCCTCATCTCAAAAATTCAGAAACATGGAAGCAAGAATGGCTGAATCCTTAGAAAATGACCTGCAGACCATAGTGGAATGGGGACGTAAATGGAATGTTAGTAAGAGTAAGCTGTTCTCCTTTAATAATTACATCAAGATGTGACACAAGGTCCTTTAACAATTACAAGACACCTCTCCAACCACCGATATCCATGACAAATAACTTCCTACCTGAAAATTCTTCCTTCAAACTCTTCAGCTTAACATTCACAGGAAATATAAACTGGAATAAATACATTGAGGACATTGCGAAGGCTGCTGCAAGGAATGTGGGCTCCCTCTATCATGCTAGAAAACTGCTCACACCTGAGAGTATCCTGTAACTCCACAAGGCCACCATTTGCCCATGTATGGAGTATTGTTGCCACATCTGGGCTAGTGCATCTACGAGGGGCGTGCAATAATGCCCCTGACCCACTTCCCATAGCAGTAGAGCAACGAAACTAGGCACAGTTAGTAGCCTTTCTCTACATAGGAACCACCCAGAGTTATGCATTTCTCCCATCGTTTGATGCAGCTCTGGAAACCGTTTTTGTAGAACACCCCAGGTTGGTCTTTCAACCACGACGTGACTTCAGAAATCAAGGCTGCATCATCTGGGAAACGCTTTCCTTTCAAAAACAGCATCATGGCTGGGAAGAGGTGAAAGTCAGAGGGTGCAAGGTCAGGAAAGTAGGGAGGATAGGGTAGGATTACATAACCACACGCCCGTGCTTCTGATCTGGCGACATGCGAGTTGTGGACCGGAACATTGTCCTGCAGGAGGAGGGTCCCTTTGCTGATCTTGCCCCGCCTCTTGATTTTGATAGCTTCCCTTAATTTCCTCAAAAGTGAAGCATAATAGGCTCCTGTAATTGTGGTACCCTTTGCCAGGAAATCTGTCATCACTACTCCGTCCTGGTCCCAGAAGACTGAGCATGACCTTGCTAGCGGAGGGCTGCACCCTTGCCTTCTTTGGAGGTGGTGAGTCCAAGTGCTTCTACTGTATTGACTGGGCTTTGGTCTCTGGATCATAGTGATGGACCCAGGTTTCATCCTGTGTAATCAGTCTTTTAAAAAACTTTGACTCATCTTCTTGGCACATCTCCAAATTCATCCTCGAGCACTCGACGCGTTCTCGCTTCTGGAATGGCGTGAGCAACCTGGGAATCCATCTGGCAGACACTTTATGCATATGCAAATGGTCATGAATGATAGTTTCCACAGACCCTGTACTAATCTTGACATCTTGGGCTATTTGGCGAACAGTAATGCGGCAATCTTCCAAAATGGAAGCCTCAACTTGACAGATGCCTCATCAATGGCAGAAGGGGGGGGGCAACCAGGTCTGTGAGCTGTTTTCACAGACTTCCGGTCATGTTTGAATTCATGATGCCAGCGTTTTACAAGCTCATATGATGAGGCATTATCACCATAAGTTTCTTTCATTTCATCAAAAGTCTCCTGTGGTGTGCGTCCTTTCAAATACAAAAACCAGATCACTGCTTGACATTCAACAGGCTCCATTTCACACCTGACTCAGTGCAAACACCTGTAAAACAGAGACCACAATTAGTTCAGAGCTGTAATTTTCCACATAACCCGTAGAGATATAAATCATTGCACGTGCAAAATTTCAGCTGGATCAGACAACTGGAAGTGGGTCAGGGGCATTACTTATTGCACGTCTCTTATACCACTAGTCTCTCTCTTTGATAGGGTCCAAAAAAGAGTTGTCAATCTAATCGGACCCATTTTATCAACTAAGCTCCAACCCCTGTCCCATCACTGCAGTGTTGCATCCCTGTGCCTGTTTTACAAGTATTTTAATGGAATGTGCTCTGATGAACTCATCGCACTTGTGCCCCCTCAACATATATAATCCAGACAAACCCGCTTAACAACAAAATCACACCCCTTCACTGATGAGGTTTCTTAATGCCAGAAAGTTTTCTACTTTAATAGCTTCTTCCCTAGAACAGCTAGACTTTGGAATTCCCTTCCTGCTACCTGCTTTCTAAACTATACTGATATGCTTTAAGTTTAAATGCAGTGTAAACCAACATCTTAATTTTTTTTTAGGCACGGTCCCAATTAGTAGACCCTTATGTCCAAAAAAAAAAAAAAATAAAAAAAAATAATTAAACGTTTCTTTTTTTTTTTTTTTTTATTTGTCGATTCATTTCAGGATGCTACCTGCTGTGTTTGGGACCAGGAAGGAAAAATTCGGCACAAGTTCAAAGGTCATAAGGTAAGTGTGATGAAGAACTCAAAAATTTGGTCGTCTATTGTTAGTGTGTGTGTGTGTGCGTGTGTATATGTTGTCTGTGTGTATGTGTGTGGGTGGGTGTATGTGTTGTGTCTATGTGTGGGTGTGTGTGTGTTGTGTCTGTGTGAGTGTGTGTGTGCATGAGGGTGAGTGTATGGGTTGGGGGGTTGTATTTATGTGTGTGTATGTATGTGTGTATGTATAAATTTTCTTGTCTTAGTATTTATTTATAATTTTTATGATTCATTATATAATTCCCTATATAATAAAACTAGCCTGACATACATACATACAAACATACATACATTTAAACAGACAGATGAGATTTATGTATATACTAGTCTGGGTACCCGGCATGCCCGGGTGTTTGGAGGTGTGTGTTGAGCAAAAAAAAAAAAGTGGTAGTAGGTAGGCAGGTTCAGTGAAGGAGGAAAAGAATGTGAAAAAAAAGTGACATCTTTGCTGTTGCGTCCATCGTCAGGCCCATATGCGCATATAGATTCAGGCATATCTGCACATACAGATACCAATACTCGTGAGCACATACATCGACATATATACACAGCTGCACGCTCTCACACACGTATGTGGACAGCAGGCAGCGGGCACATATGCTCTCACATCCACACACATATACATAGGTACGTGCACATACACATCGGTACCTCGTATATACGCCTCCTTGTATGCCGATGTGGTTATGTATCTGTGTATGAGCGCATCCATGCCTGTGCACACGTACCCAATTTTAGCACCTTAAGGAAAATTTGACGTAAGCGGGAGCAACGCGGGTGTCTATGCATGCAGGCGCACATATGCATGCAGGCGCACATATGTGCATATATTTGCACGCCAGGGCGGGGATGTATGTGTACATGTGAGCGTTTCTTTAAGTATATATGTGTGTACGTGCGCATGTGTGCTCGCGCCCGCGACTGCTAGCTAACCCTCTCCAAACAATTAACAAAAAAATAAAAACTAAATAAATAAACCGAATCATAGCCCCCCCCCGCCTCCAAACATAAGCGAACACCCAACAGGTCAAGACATACTTACCCAGAAATCATCTCACCAACGAGACGCCAAAAACTTTAACATTAAGACTCAAATTTTAAAGTAGCCCCCCCCTCCTCCTACCCCCCATATTCCCCTTCCCCCCATGTATCCCTATGCCCTCAGCCACACCAGAAATAAACTTCCCAGACCCTCCCCCACAAGTTCTCTAAACTCCAAAACTAAAACATTACCGACATACCAAGCGCCCCCTCCCACCTTCCCCCCCTTGTTCCCTTCCTCTCTTTCTTCCGCCCTCCTCGCACCCCCCCCCATGACCTCATTCACTCTTTCACTCTTTCATCCCATAATAACGAACATTTCTGTAAAAGTCTGAGGAAGCTACAGACGGCCAAAAAAAAGGCCGGGTAGCTGAAACAATAATGTAACTTAACAGAAAGATACGGTAATAAGAAATAAAACGTATATATGTATAAAGTTATGAACAGTACATAGGGCCTGAGCAAAGCCGGGCTGAACTGCTAGTATTCAATAAATTTACAGTACATTTTTATTGCATTTCTATTTAAACAAACTGAGCAACAGCAACACGTGGTCGGGTGCAGCTAGTAAATTTATAACTTATAAACGAATTCTTATTATGTTATTGATAAATTAAAGTGTTTTTCTCAAGCGTAACTTTCGATTCAACAGTTTAAAATAAACTTTATTTTGAAACAGGTGTAAACAACCATAATTCCATTATTTATTTGGAATTTCATATTAAAAATGTTTTGGATTAGCAACAGTCTGTCTATGGATGACTGACTATATAAAGTCTGTCGTGAATGGTTTTGTCTGTGACTTAGCATAATGCTATACTCTTTGTTTGTAACTAAACAAATAAATTGAACAGTGTAAAAGTAGCGGTCAAAATGTTTATCTGAAATAGATATTTTGCAGGTGTCGCTTCCATGGGCTACTGGATGGAGCTATTGACTAGTTGTAAGCTCTATCCCTGACTCAAGATGGGTTAGGCTGTGATACAGCAAAACAGTCTGTCTGTAAGAATTTAAAATGGAAAGGGAGAAAACAAAATACTTGACGATTCGCTTGTTTAGTGGATTTTATTCAAACAACTGTTTTCAAATAGGAAGTTAGTGTCAGATATTCAGGATAGTGTCGGATATTCAAATATCAATCACTTTGTTACCTTTCTGTAGTTATTACATTTGTAAAGAAGTTTTTAATTGTAGGGTATTATACTTTGGTTTCCAAATTATGTCAGGTCATCAGGAGAGAATATACATTGTTTCAGGATCAACTGATGTAAGGCTAATATTATCTGAATTGCAAGTAAACTGTTCAAATCAAATCAAAGTAAGACGTGCTCGTATCCTTTTATTATCAGATCTTGAACCAATGATTTGTGTGATGATAGCAACGGATATCTATACAACGTGAAAGTAAATATAAAAATAAATAAAAATCACAAATGTGAATTTTTTTTTGTGGTAACTGGAATGCACATTTACTGTGTATGTATATATATATATATATATATAGTAATTTATAAAATATATATGGCGATTAAGCTACACTGAATATTCTGCGTTTCTACCACTATAAGATTCGTCAGGCTTATGCGCAATTCTGTGGTTGTTTCTTGTTTTTATATATGTTGAGGATTTTAGTTAGCCAATCAGCTTTCTAGTATCCACCGCGCCCCTTCCTATCAGCCAATGGGCATGTTTTAGAACTAGGTTAGTGGTTTAAGGTATTGAGCACTTTTGAAGTAAATACTTAAAGTTTACGCATAAATCTATACTTCCGTATATTAATTTTATGTGAGTAAATGAAGTAGTTATATATATATATATATATATATATATATAGAGAGAGAGAGAGAGAGGGGAGAGAGAGAGAGAAATAAAAAGAAACAAACCGTGTCATGTGTTCATCAACGTTTCGTCTTTATTTCGAGACTTTCTCTGGATGATCCAGACAAAGTCTCGAAATAAAGGCAAAACGTTGATGAAAACATAATTCGGTTTGTTCATTTTTATTTCTCTATTTTGTTGTAATACTATTTCCATTATTCTCATCATGTGTATATATATATATATATATATATATATATATATATATATATATGATTTGTTTAGATTTTAAAATCTTTTTTTTTAAACCATGGTACAACTCTGAAATATGTAACATATACTGTTTATATAAATAATTTGTATTTTACCTCATACTTTATTGATTTCTTTTCAATGTATTGTAGAGCTTTATATATATATATATATATATTGCAATAACTGATGTCGCATACAAATTCAATACATCTAGGCTAATAGCCACTATCTTATATAGCTTTCATCACATCTTTAGACAAAGAAATCCCTAATTGTCTCTCTAAATATTTAGTCCTACCACCACTACCAGTTGTCCCTGGAACAAATTCTACACTTTCAACAAGTTATAAATATTTTGCAAAAATCAAGACAACAAAATATAAAATACGAGCATCATTTCATAACCATTTGGACAAATTTAAACATTATATTAAATAAAAATATTCCAAAAATAGCTTCTCTTCAAACACTAAAATACATTTGTCATATATATATATATATATATATATATATATATATATATGAATATATTCATGATCCCCATTTTAAGAGAACAAGCAATTATATCTATAATATAAAGCTGAATGTGTGTGTGTGTGTCTGTCTGGTCACGAATAGGCTCCTATATGGTTGACTATTTTAAAAAACTGATTACATATAATGATAGAAGATGTATCGAGACACAGGAATGGGTATGTTTGATCTGGCAGAACAGTGGTTCATTAAAATTGTGGGGTCTGCGTTCACGCCTGGTCCACAAAGTATGGAAATAAAAAATTTAAAAATTAAAAAAACGTTTACAGGTGTTTTTGATATAGATGTACATAAGAATACTTTGATAAGTATGCTTCAACTTAAATAGGGATGGTATAATAAAATTGTGGGGTCTGCATTCGCGCCTGGCCTCCATAGAATGGAAATAAGCACAAACTTTAATAAAGTCTTTTCATATCTATCTGCGTAAGTATACTTTGATAATTATGTTTTAGTTTGAAGAAATATGGTATAATAAAATTATGGAATGTTCGTTCGCACATGACCTCCATAGAATGGAAATATGTCACAAAGTTTAGCAAGGTTTTTTAATATAGATCTACAGAATATTGTGATAAGTGTTTCAGTGTGAATAGGTATGGTATAATAAATTATGGGGTTTATCTATTTTATTTTTACTTTCATCATATTTTACTTTGGTTTTGATAGCCCCAAATTCGAAGCTATCTCTTTACAACCCTTCCTTTTCATAACCTATCATACTTTCATAAATCAGAGTCCATTTTCTGTAGGCTGTTTTTGAACCCAGTCAACGACGGGTACTTTTGCTAGTATATATATATATAATCGAGAAAAATAATTGTTTTTTTTTTTTTTTTTCTTTCTTTTTAGGGAAAAGGTATCTGGAGTTTGGCAATCAACAAAAAGGAGGATATAGTTGTAAGTTTGTAATTTATTTTTTATTCCAAATCGTTTTAGGAAAAAATCGTTCAAAATTAGAATTTCTCTTGAAAATATAAATATTGATCGCTACTGCTGTAAGCATGGTTTTATAAAATTCTTACAAAAAATGTCTTTTTAGACGTAAATAAATTAATCTCACAAATGTACTTGCAGCAAAAAGACATTGTTTCCGTTTGTTATCGAAAACTTTTTAGAAATTTATTGAAAACTAGCAGGAAGACCCAACGTTGCCCAGAATTGAATGATGATCAAGGAATGTTTCACACTCCCATATTTTTAGTGTCAAAATTGGTGGAATTGCCCATTTTTTAATCAGATTGCCTGCTCTAGTCAGGGACTCACCATGGTGAATCAGGAGGATGATTCACATGCCTCTCTACAGTGACTTAGTCCACAAATACATTGTAGTCTACATTGCACTGTAGAGAACCTACTAATTTTATAAAATCATTTATATATAATGGCTTGAATTAAAGTTTAAAATGCAAAAGTCACACATCATGGTTCAATTATACTTTAAACAAAAACATTCATTTTGAGTGCGCCCTGCCTTATCAAAGAACCTACTGTTTATTTTATATGTAAAGCCCTTCTGCTTGTTTCATGATAAAATTTCTCAAATGCAATTGCAATGTTAGGCTGTTTAAGGATGTTAACTTTGATCAAAATTGGACTGTTTTTTTCTTTAATCAGATTTTTTCGATTATTGATTTTTGATAATTATTGGGGGGGGGGTTCTGATACAAAAACTATCTAAGAACTATCTTAGACACATTTGTGTGAAATTTCAGAAGAATCGGCCCAGATGTTTTGGAGTCCATAGGGAATAAACTCACACACACACAAACAAAGTGAAATGCTTTAAATATTGACATATTATAAGTGCATTTAAGAAGTTTTATTATCACACAAGTTGAAAGACTCAACATATAAAATCAACAGTTGGTTCTTTGATATGACAGGGGGAGCATTCAAAATGCCTCCATGCAGTAACTTAGTCCAAAATATATGTTATTCTACATTGTACTCTAGAGAAACTACTGTTTCTTTTATAAAATTATTTTATATAAACTTCTTTCCAGTTAACGAAAAAAAAAAACACTAAGTTAATGAAAAAAAATTTGAGAAATTTACGTGCGGAGTTTGAACCTACAGACTACGTCATACAAAAAATCAAAAACACGCTATCAACTTACCCACAGTAGAATTTTCACGGCCCGTTGTTCTATCATTGTTGCTAAGCGACGACGTTGGAAAAAATGGCTTTTCCGATGATAGATAAATTAAAATAATGGTTTCGATTATCGGAAGTATTCTGAGACAAAACTTAACTAAGATCACTCCCAGACTTATACACTAAAGTTCTGCAAATTTTAAAGAAAATCTGTTCAGCCGTTTTCAAAATCTATATGGAATGAGCTCACACACACACACACACACACACACACACACAAAGTTGTATTTATATTATTGTAGATATATATATATATATATATATATTTATAATACCCCTACTTTTAACTTGTTGCGCTTTTTATAGATTTTTATAAATCCTCTCTCATCTATCATATAAATCTGAGTCATCTGTGTTTGTGTTCGTATCTCTGCTAAAAACTTTTGTAATCTGCATCAAATATAAAATTCTGTTTAATAAAAAACGACATAGTTTGAATCGTTATTTAAATCACTACTCGTAAGGTCACTACCTCAATCAAATCTATGGGCATAAAAATAAAACCCAATTTTAAAAAGATTTTTTAAAAAATTGGATGCCTGAAAAATAGTTTTGTCATTTGTATCTTTCATGAAAATTATGTCAGTAAATTTCATTTCTAGAAATTCTATTGCAAACAATAACAGAAATCTTAACTTTTTGAAATTTTTTCGCTTTTTCTTAAGCTATCTTTTGTGTTAAATAATAATAAGAATAAAATAATAAGAATAAAAATATAAGTTCAATACTTATCACAAACATTTTCGATTCTTTGAGGAATCATCATCAGATGAAAAAGCAAATGATCAAAAAAGCTGGAGAAAAGGAAGAGAAAATCAATCTATGGTCCCCCCTCGCCAAACTTTCACAAGAAACACTCGTCTGGCTGTAAACACTATCAATAATTCCCCCCACTCTTTATCTGTGCCTAAACCTAAACGTAGATTCCATGAACAAAGCTTCTTTCTTAGAACTGCATGCCTGTGGAATTGTCTTCCGTTTTCCTGCTTTCCGGCTGACTACAATATGGTTGTCTTCAAGTCTAATGTAAATAAGTTCTTGATGAGCCGTTCCATATAAGTTATCAAATTTACCAAATTTTCATTACTAATGATTATTATATTGTCCAATTTCTACTGTACACTCTTTAACCCTTATCCTTGAGTGGCCTCTTGGCCTTGATAATGTGGTGATGCCTATGTCAAAAAAAAAAAAAAAGAAAAGAATTTTGAAATTTTCTTTCTTTTTTTTGTTTAGACATTTTTTTACAATTGTTTTAATTTATGAATCAGTGATAATGATCAAGACACCCACTCTATGGGATTAGGTTTTTAAGGCCAGTCATTATCTTCAATGGTCAAACTGCGATGGGTTGACTAGCTGCAATTGACTGAGAAGGGCACCGGACATATAGGATTTCTGGTCAAAAGTTCTTTTATTTTAAGATTATGGGCAGGAGAGGTTAGTTACTATTCGTCTTCTGTGCATCACAGAGGCAGTTTGGTTTTCTGGGGTCTGGCGGCCGGTTGGATCTGTGTGCCTCTCGGACATATGAGACTCATTAAAAAAAATGTTTACCTCTTTTCAAAATGCTGTTCTTATAAATTTGATGTTTAATTTTTTTTTGTGTTTGTTTAGGCAACTGGTGGGGGAGACAGCAGCATTCGGGTGTGGTCAGTCGACTCGGATCTCTCTTCAAACAGCATCTCGTCAGAACAACTCCAAATAAATCACTTGGAACCGGTCAGTCATGTTCTTGAAATATTTTTTGATTCTAACTCATAAATTATTCCAGCTCCAAAAAACCGTTCTGTTTAATCCAGTTATTATATGTCATCAATATTATCGCCATCATCATCATCAATATTATTATCATCATCATCATCAGAGCTGTGACAACAGCATATTCTTTTCATTCTTTTGACTCTCGGGTATATATCCGACAAAGTAAGACACAGTCAATCAACCGAGAACCACATCAGTCTACATAAAAAACATATAAGATATTAATGGATATATACTCAAGAGTTAAAACAATAAAAAGAATATGCTGTTGTCACAGCCCTAATCATCATAAATATTATCATCATCATCATCATCATCATAACTTCCATTGCTTATTATCGGGTGTTTCTTGGCTTATGTCTGTGTCCAATATCAGAGTCCCTATCAATCGTTTATCACATCAAATAGTTTCTCCGATGTTTAAACTGTGTCGCCTCCCCCCCCCCCCCGTCGTAAATACAAATAAAGCACTTCAAGAAGAATGCATCAATTCTATGCGACGAAAACTGTTGTATAGTGTTCTTTTAAATGAAAAATATATATGCCTTTGTATGACAGCCAACATAAATTGGAACAACTACATTGAGAGATATTGCCAAGGCTGCTGCAAAGAAGGTGGGCTCTCTCTACCATGCTAGAAAATTACTCACACCAGAGTGTATCCTGTATCTTCACAAAAGCCACAATTCGCTTCAGTATGGAGTATTGTTGCCATCTCTAGGCTGGTTCATCTACCGCTAGTCTCTCACTCTTAAACAAGATCCAAAAAAGAGTGTCAAGTCTAAATTGTCCGACACTATCAACCATAATCACGATGATCATCATCATCATTATCATCATCAGTTTAACTTCCATTGTTCATCAATATCATCATCATCATCAATATCATCATCATCATCAATAACATCAACATCACCATCATCATCATCTGCAGCAGCATTGGTTTAACTTCCATTTTATGATCGGGTGTTTCTTGGATTGTGTCCATGTCCAATATCACAGCCCCTATTAATCGAGCATCACACCAAACAGTTTCTCTCTCTCTCTCTCTGGATATGACCTTAAATTATATCCAGTGGTGGAGCCACCCTTTAATTGCCATTGCTCCCAGGTCCACTCTGACCCGGAGTGGTAGTACCTGTTAGGGTTCCAACTATGGGTTAAATAGAAACCGACTTGAAAACAACAAATATATTCTATTAAAAATTTTTTCTTCAAAATCTATGGATTCGGCATTAAATAACCCGAAAAGGGTTGATATGCCGTAAAACAAAAACAACCAACCAATCCATTGTTTATTATCATCATCATCATCAATATCATCATCGTCATAAAGCAGAAACAGATGTAAGGTGCTAACGCCCCTTTGTGGCTAGCAGTTGTATTGCTGGGATTAAAGGGCGATAATTATGTTTACCTTAATGTCACAGGTTTTGTGTCCGTGTGTTCGCTCTGTTTGTGGAAATGCTATTCCCACACATCTATCTATCTATCAATCTATCAGCTTTGAAAATATATATATAGCAATTAAGCTACACAGGATTTTCCGCGTTTCATCTTTGTGAGGATTCGTCAGGCTATTGCCTCACAAGGATGAAACGCAGAAAATGCTGTATAGCTTATGTTAAGTGCTGAGACATCATGTTGAACAAAGATGGCAGTGAAGAATCAGTGCAGTCCCGATACTGAGTGTAAAGTAATTGCCAGTAACAAAGATGGCGGCGAAGAATCAAATACGGTTCGTGACGTAGACAACGGCGAACTGATTGAATCCAAAATTCAACAATTTTTATAGTAACTTTGGAAGCTTTTCATTATTATATTATAACTTGTGGTTATAAAAATGATCGTCAAAATCATAGGAGTCAAAACATTTAACAGCTTAATTGCTGTATATATTGTCAAAACTTACTCATGTATCGAGCACTGTTGAAATAAATACTGAAAATAAATACATAAAATTTTATAAAGTAATAATAAAAATCTATCCATCGGTAAAACTGCAGTTTAATGGCTTGAACATATTGAGATGAAAAATTGTTTACAGATGATAAATATTGTTTTATCTTGTTTTTCATTAATTTTTAGTAAATGAGGAACAATTTCTAGTTAAAATCTATTTAGTATTACACTTGTAAACTTAAGAACATGTTTGAAATGTGTACATAACGTTGACGTAGTCATTAGAAAAACAATGGAGTATTCATACAAATGTTGTCTACTTAAACCACGCAGACTCCCCCCACCCTTTGAAGATGCAAATATAAAGCCTCTTCAAGGCTAGTATATCGTTTAACAATTACAAGACTCCTCTCCAACCTCCAACGGTCTATATCTATGATAAATAACTCTCTACATGAGAATTCTTCCTTCAAACTCCTCAGCCTAACTTTTGCAGGCAATATAAACTGGAACAAATAGATTGAGGACATTGCAAAGGCTGCTGCAAAGAAGGTGAGTTCTCTCTATCAAGCTAGAAGACTACTCACACCTGAGAGTATCCTGTACCTCTAAAAATCCACCATTCACTCATGCATGGAGTATTGTTGCCACATCTAACCCTTATCCCTGAGTGGCTTCCGGGCCTTGATAAGTGGTGATCACTGTGTAAAAAAAAAAAAAAAAAAAGAAACGTCTGGGCTGAGGCATCTACCACTAGCCTCTCCCTCTTCGATAGGGTTCAAAAAAGAGTTTCCAATCTAATAGGTCCCGCTTTGTCAACTAATCTCCAACCCCTATCCCATTGCCGCTATGTTGCATCTCTGTGTCTGTTTTACAAATATTTTAATGAAATATGCTCTGATGAACTCGTTGCAGTTGTGCCGCCCTCAACGTTCACATCCCTAACAAACCCACTTAGCAACAAAATCACACCCCTTCACTGTTGAGGTTCCGAAATGCCAGAAAGCTTTCTATTCTAATAGTTTCTTCCCTCGAACAGCTAGACTTGGGAATTCCCTTCCTGCTACTAGTTTCCTTGGCTGTATTGATATGCAGAAGTTTAAATGTAACGTAAACCAACATCTTGTTGACCTTTCCTTGGCATGGTCCCAAATAGTAGCCCCTTATGTTCAAGTGACAATGTGCCTTGTTAGGGGTGAATATGAGTAAAAAAAAATAAAAAAACGGGTTTGTATTACTGTACACATAGATTCGAAAAAGTTGACAAAAAACAAATATATAACAAATAAATCTTATCAAAGGCAAGATAAGTTACTTTTCTTCCAAACTGGATATATTTTTTGTGTTTTTATTCAATGTAACATGTTTATTCAGCTCGAAAAATATACAGTGTTTACCGATGTATTGGAAAATTCAAAATGGCGCCCGACTTTCTCTTTAACACAGTAAGTTTGGGAAAAGGTATTATAAATAATAAACTAGACAAAATACTATTTAAAAACCACGGAATATATATCAAGTTATGTCACGGTAACATATATTGAGCGAATTTCTAACAGTATTTTGTCTAGTTTTATATTTATAGCACCTTTTCCCAAACTTACCGTGTTAAAGGGAGAGTCGGGTGCCATTTTGAATTTTCCAATACATCGGTAAACACAGTATGTTTTACGAACTAAATAAACATGTTACATTAAATAAAAACACTGAAAACATATCCAGTTAGGTAGAAAAGTAACTTATCTTGCCTTTGATAACATTTATTTGTTATATATTTGTTTTTTGACAACTTTTTCGAATCTGTGTGTACAGTAATACAAACCCTAAAAAACAAACAAATATATCAATTCGATACGAAAACTAATGTATATAGTCTTCTTTGAAATGAAAGATGTATTGTTGTGTGCATATGTGTTTTACGAGTGTGTATATCTTACATAATACGGCATAATCACGTCGACACATTGGTTCCCGTCAGATCACTGAAGTTAAGCAATGATGAGCCTAGTCAGTACCAGATGGGTGACCGTTTGGGACTTCCGGGTGCTGTATGTGCTCTCTGCTTATCTCGGCATTGTTTCCAGTCGTCCTGCACCTCTCCTTGCCACTGGACTCAAGCAGTGCCAATTCAGGAGAGGTGTGGCTGGTGATTGCGCAACCCTTGCCTCACAATCTGCGTTCTGTATGTTTTCTTTTTAGTTTAACTGAATGTGTGTCTTCATTTGCCTCTATCTCTGGTTACGTACCAATTTATAACACGATTGGTCGGCTTCATTTTTATGCTAGCAATGAAATCTTGGTAAAAAGTAACAAATTGTAACATATATAACTATGTGTATTGTTACTTGGAAGTCTTTTTTAAAAAGAGAATGCATACCTGGAATTAGGTGTATTTTTTTTTTTCTCTGGGCAGTTCTCCAATCCTCGAGGATGACTTCAGTCTGCTTGGTTTTGGCTGGCTGGGAAGACAGTAGCCTATCCTGCCTTGACAGAGTACGAAATAGACTTCGTAGCCTAGTGGGGGGATGCCCTTTTCTCTTCCCTGCAACCTCTCTCCCACAGGAGAGACGCTGCGAGCCTGTCTTTATTTTATCATTATTTCCATGGCAAGTGCTCATTTGAGATCGAATCTCTGGTCCCCCCTCGCCAATCTTTCACGATAAACACTCGTCTAGCTGAAACCACTGTCAAAAATTGTCCCCACTCTTTATCTGCGCTAAAACCCAAACGTAGATTCCATGAATATAGCTTCTTTCTTAGAAGTGCACACCAGTGGAACACTCTTCCGTTTGCCTGTTTCCCACCTGACTGCAACTTGGATGTCTTCAAGTCCAACATAAACAAATTCCTGATGAACCGCCCCCTTAAGTAAGACACTTTATCAAATATTTAATACTACTGATTACTACGATACTATCCCATTGATTACTGTACACGCAATAATCCTTATCTCCGAGTGGCTTCTGGGCCTTGATAAGTGGTGACTACCATGTAAAAAAAAAAAAAAAAAGCCCTCGTCTGGATGCTTAGGCAAATCAAACAACGCTCAGCACAGATTGTAATACTATATAAGACATTTATATTTATTTTTTTATACGTGTGAACCAGTACTCATCTCTTCGGCAGTCGCCAATGTGAGAGACGATGACACGGACAGAAGAGAAGGTGAAAGGTAAGAAGACCATGCACACAATGTTCGGATCAGCGATTGTTGTCACGCAGGGGGAGCACATTCTAATACAAATGCGCTACATACTCGCATACTTCGAAGAAAAGAAAAGAAATTAAGAAACGCGAACTTGATATGTAGTTGTGACGTATGCAACAACATAGTTTAAGTTGCATGCAAACACCGTATCTCCATTATAATAGCTTAAGTATTTTTTTTTATTAAATTTCTTTTTAATTGTATTACAGAAAACAGAAATCCCAAACTTTCCGCGCAGTGTAGCACATATGAATTTTAACACCGTACTAGTGATGACAAACAGCGGGTAAGTAACTAATCTACATCACCGCAAGATTGCTTCCCTGCAGGCTACAGCATGGTCATCTTCAAATTTAATCTCAACAAATACTTGTTAAAAAGCGTCCTCATCAGTAATTTTGTTTATTTCATCTATCCATCTCAGTAACGCTTATCCTCGAGTGAGTGGCTTATAGCCTTGATAAGTGGTGACTCTTTAATACAAAAACATCCTCTCATAATATTCTTCATCATTCAACTGACAATCTATCCATTACACTAACCCCCTTATCCTCGAGTGGCTTTTAGCCTTGATAAGTGGCGACTTGTTGGTATGAAAAAAATCCTCTCGTAATATTCTTCATCATTCAACTGACAATCTATCCATCTCATTAACCCTTATCCTCGAGTAGCTTTTAGCCTTGATAAATGGTCACTTATTAGCATTAAGCATCCAAGATGAGAACAGTAGTCCAAAAATTGAAATTATCAACCTTTATCTAAAAAATTCTGGAACAAACACCGGTTTATTTTATACCCAGGTAACAAAGGTAGATCTGCTAGTATTGTCCTCCATTTTAAAGCCAATATATATATATATATATATATATATATATATATAAAATTTAAAAGCGATTAAGCGAAGCCCACTATTAATTTGTTTGTAAACAAGCTGATGGTTCGAGCACTGTGCGACGGGAGGGTGTGGATATAATTCACACTCTAGGAGAAATATTTACGGCACTGATTCGTAGCCGAATGGTAAGAGCTGCCGACTGTCAATGCGACGGTTGTAGGTTCAATCCACGGCTGGGGAAAGGTGTTTGTCTAGCCGCACTGATGAGTTGTGATACAACGAAACAGTACTGTATGTGGATGACAATATATATATATATTGTTAATTTTTAATTTTGCTACAATTTTCTTTTTATTTTTTTTTTAATTTTGTTTCAATATATTTATATTGTTTTTTTTTACGATAATACAGTTATTGGTGTCTTCAATCTTGGAGAACTGGGAAAATTTTTCCTTAGAAAATCGCCCATAATTCGGGGACATAAACAAATATTACTTATTTATTTGTTATTTTACTTATAAAACAGTAATCTACGAACACGTGTTTCACGGTTCTATCGCTCGTCAGGGTAGCATCACTGTTCTAGGGTTCAAACCTCAGACCATATGTACTGTATGTTAACTGTTATGCCCCGAGGTCGTAGATGACTTTACGTGCTATTTTTATCACTTTTAAACTTCTGTTGATTTTTCGACGATAATACAGTTATTAGCGTCTCTAATATTTTTCCTTAGAAGATAATATTTTTGGCTGTAAAGAAATAAACAAATAATATTTACATAATCAAAACCGAAACCAAAACTTATAAATAATTCTTGATGAAATTATTTATTAAAAAAAAAAAATAGACGACTTAAGTGTCATCAGGAATGAAGAAAATCTTGAAAATTGTGCCCCTCGACGTAAATACCCCCCCCCCCGACAAACCCGACAAGCAGCTAAATCCCACCCCTACACAGTGGAGATCCCTAGATGTAAGAGAGCCTTCTACTCCAGTAGTTTCTTTCCCAGGACAGCTAGACTTTGGAATTCCATTCCAGGTCCCTGCTTCCCCAACCGTACTGACATGCAGAAGTTCAAGTGTAACGTGAACTGACAGCTTGCTGCCAAACTCCCTACACAGTACCCCTGATGCCTATGTCCATGATAGTAGCCCCCTACAACAAAGTGGCAATGTGCCTTGTTTGGGGTGAAAATGTAATTAAAATGTAATTAAAAAAAAAATTAAGAAAAATTTTTTCTTGTCTGATGAGATCAAAAAGCATCAAAACGGTCTGCACATCATAGCAAGATATGACTACATAAAGAAAATAAAAATTATAATTTGCTTTCTTTGATTGAGCACTATTCTTGTATATTGGTTTATATTGGAGGTGATGATATATTAAAACGTGTCATGTGTTATCTAGTGGATGTAAGATATTGTTCTTTTAACAGACAGATAATAAACGTATAAATCGTATGTATGTTGTTTAGCCAGGGGACATGATATTGACGTGTAAACCGAGTCATGTTGTATCAGACTTATCACACGGGATATTTTTTACAGTTCATATGTAAGAAGAATAATATATGCTTCATACCTTTTTCTTGAAGAGTTCTTTTAACTTCCTTCTGTTCCGTGACGAACCATGAAGCGATCAGCACCATATAATTGAGACATCTGTTCTTATTTGTGAAACCATTAAAACAACTCTTTATATTTTTATAATATAAATTTATTACAGTTGTCTCAAATGGTTTTCACAGGATCTGCAGTTAGTCTACATTTTCTGTTCATGCAGCCCGCTCCTAGCTGTCTGTCCACCCCTGTCTAGACGTCTGTCCACTTTGGTGGTCAATTCTCAACTCTCTGAATCTCTCCAAAACTAACTATACCATGTGTTCTCTTACGTCACCTAATTACATGTCTCATACCAATCTAATCCACAACTAGTTATTTGTTTATTCCAAACCCCAAAATAATGTTTACATATATTTTCTATTTTTACATTCTTTTTGCGATTCACACGTCAATCATTTCTTCCCCAATTTAATTGTTTATTCTTCTAATCATAATAACTGATCCAGCGACCATCCGTCGCTCAAATCAATAAACAAGAATACAATAACAATAATAATAATGTTTTGACCCTTGACCCCGCTTGCCACAGTTAACAGATACTACGCTATGATCACAGCCTAAAGGGTCATAACATTACACTATCAATGACTTGTTGGAATTCAATGATTCTAATCTTTTGAATATTTTTCAACCTGGAATAAATATATATAAAATAAAGAATGAGGAATGAAAGTAACATATATCTTTATCATCAGATCAGATTTTATTCCACAAAACCACGGAGTTATATTTTTAACAGCAAACAATTAGAACAAAAATAAAGGTGAGATATAAAGTGTACGGGGAGTTGAGCTTCTATTGTATTGAAATAAGCAAAGGAAGAAAAACGATTTGTTTATTGGGGTTTTTTTTTTTTTTTACAATGGAGTCACCACTTATGAAGGTTCAGAGGCCACTCAAGGATAAGGGTTAATGAGTGTACGGTAGTCAGAGGGTACATGTCATAGTCATCGTTAATAGTGGAAATTTGGTAAATTGGATTACTTAAGGGGATGGCGCATCAAGAACTCATTTACGTTCAATCTTGGGAAACAGGATTCAATGTCAATGAGTGACGGAATAATCCGGAATAAAGTTCAACAAGGGTGAATTCTAGTACAGTTTTTTGGTCGTCTCGAGACGTTTTTCTTTTCATCTGAACGGGTAATGAAGAATTTGTTCGTTCTTGGTTACAACAAATCTATTCAGGCAGGATCCAAATTTGTGACGGGCAGAAATTTGTATCTTGGTGTCATTTTCAGCAAATGAGGATATGTTTTTTTTGTTGTTTTTTTTATCTTCATGGTCACTGGCTTCTTTTTATTCGCATCAAGTCCAACTGACCTTTTGCTGGATGCTTGCCAAAATTCACACTAGTTAACTTACTATCAAGTCAACAAGAAAGTTCAAACGACGAGTGCAGAATGCTTATATTTATTCTTATTTTATTCCTAGTCTCAATTTGTCACATCTGCTTTAATTATTATCAGGGTTGACAAGAGAGTTCTTGCGGTTTTTAACTTTTAAATTCAGATGAAAATATCTTGGCTCAAACAAATTTTTATTTCTCGAAATCAACACAAAACAAACGTATTTATGCCAGTAATGTAAAAAAATTTGTGTCCTGTTGGCAATGAAGTCTCTGAAGGCGTTTTTGATATAGCTATAGGTTTTTGAAGCATTTCTCACGCAAAAATGTTGTCAAGATGCTTGAAAAAAATAGTATTCGGTAGGTGAGAGGTCTGAAGAGTATGGTGGATGAGGCAGAGTTTCATAGCCCGATTCATTCAACTTCTAGAGGGTTAGTTTAGCAATGTGCAGTTGGGTTTTGTTATGGAGGAAGAATAGGGCCTTTTCTGTTGACTAATGCTGGATGTTGTCAAAGTTTCTGATGCATTTCATCCATTTGGTGACAGTACTTCTTCATTGTAATGGTTTCGCCTGCATTCAAAAAATTAATGGATGAAACCAGTCGCAGACCACTAAACAGTCAGCCTGATCTTTTTTTTGATCCAACTCTGGCTTCAGAAAGTGTCATGGAACTTTGTCGGCGTCTAACCACTGAGCTGAGCGTCGCTGGTTATCGTAAAGAACCCACTTTTCATCACAAGTCACAACCCGGTCGAGAAGCAGGTCGTTCTTGTTGCGTGAAAGAAGGGAAGATGACACTTCAAAACGGCGTTTCTTTTGGTTGTCGTTTAATTCATGAGGCACCTATTTATCAAGTTTTTTTTTTGTCTTTCCGATCTCTCTCAAGTGGTTGGAAATTGTTGTATACGTTACGTCTAATTCAGAAGCAGAGTTATCACTCATTACTTTTATTTATCACATATTTTTATTTATGAGGTTTTTTCTGTTCCTATTTTGTAGGTCCGTTTCGAACCGTTGTGTGTGGATTGGCTCTTAATTGATCATTGCCAACATCTGATAGCCAACCACAACACTCATCATCTTCAAGACTCTCCTGTAATAATTATTTTTCTTTTTTCTGTGTAGATCCGTTTATCAATGCTGCTTAATCCATTCCACTTGGATCACCGTAACGCAGGATCCCATCTTTTTCTCCTACTCTTGTTTATCTGTGTCGCATAAAACACACACAATTGCAATCGGAAGTTTGTCCGGGACAATCAGGTTGTTTCAACTGTCAGGTGAGAATTTATATTCTTAATGTCTCGTGATCTTGGGTGTGACCTTAAAAGCCGTTTTTGATGGTGAGAAGGGTATCAGACTTGCTATTTTCTTTCTCCATTGCCCTAAACCAGGGGTTCTCATGGACCCTAGGAGTCCATGGAATATTTCTGGTGGTCCATAGGCAAAATATAACAATGGGGGGTCCATGATTAAAACCAACTCATAATGGTTTTTATTATTAAAAATTTAATTTCTACTGTAATTATGGCATAAAAAAAGCTGAACTAGATATTCAAGCGAATTTGAATGTATTTTCTAGATTTTAAACAAATTCGATAAAATTGCCTTGAAAGTGTTCTGGGAATCGGAAAAATCGGCTAATTTGATGGTATCGGAATCAGAAAAATTGATGCCTATTTTCCGATGCCAAAACAATTCTTTTAATTGTCTCTCTTTTTTTTTATTTGATTTTGTTTAAACAAAAATCTTCCGTTGCTGGTCATAATGATAAAATAATAAACATTTATTGATTTTAAAATGCCAGTAAAGCTAAAATCTATAGATCATCCCCCACAAAGTTTAATTTTACGTTTATGAAACCTATCTGCATATTTAACATGTGTTTTTATAGAAATCGGGGGGAAAAATAACAACTCTATAGTTAAAATAGATAGAGATTTATAAAGAATCAGAATCGGTAACTGTATCGGAATCGGGGGAAAATATTGTAATCGCCCCATCACTATTTGAAAGCAATAAAAAAAAAAAAAGAAAAAAGTGATTTTAAATATGTATCAGGCAATTGGTTCTTTTCTTTCTGACCTTCACCTTCCCATATTATGGGGGGGGGGTCTATCAAGAAAAAAATAAGGTAAAAGAGATCTATGTGTAATAAAAAGTTTGAGAACTATTGCCCTTGAAAAGTCATGAGGATGACTTTAAAAGACATCCAGTAGTGATGCTCGATTTGGAGGGGATGTGGAGAATGTGAAGTTGCCCATTAGTTACCATTGGCCCCAGATCCACTTTGGTCCGGAGTAGTAATATCTGTTAGGGCATGTTGTTACAAAAAACTGCCCATCTGAAAATACTTGTTTCAAGACCAGAAATGCACCAAATATTGATGTTATTCATTTTTTTTTCTTTTCCCTCTACAAAACTCAATCATGTTCTGCAAAGTCAAAAACAAAAACAATGTTTTTTAACAAAACAATCAAACCAAACATAATGAATTTGAATTTAAAGAAGTTGAAGCAACTTTTACCAAAATTATTGGGTTCGGCATTAAATAACCCGAAAATGTTTGATACGCTGAAAAACAAAAACAACCATTCAAAGCAATATGTCTTGTAAATATATGGTGTTCATTTGGGGATGCAATTGAAAACAAAGCCTTATGCAAAGATCAAACATTAATTTTTTTTTTTTTTCTTTAGTAAAGATTTCACATGGAATCCAATATTTGTATAATGGCAGAATTATGATCTTCCTTGGATTATATCAGTTATCTCCCTTGAATTATCTGGCTAATGTTTTAGAGAATTTATTAAAAAAAAAAACATATATATATATATATATATATATGGAAGTTTTAAAAGCCAAAAACAATGTGAAGAAAGACCGGAATCATGAAAGTAAAGAAAAGAAAAACAAACTAAAGTAGATGGGTATGTTTGAGTAGAGAAATTGTTTTTGGCTTTTAAAACATACCCATCTACTTTTGTTTGTTTTTCTTTTCTTTACTTTCATGATTCTGGTCTTTCTTCGCATTGTTTTTGGCTTTTAAAACTTCCATATATTCCTTTACCAACAATGCTTCAAGTAAACCACTACCTACTCTTTTATATATATATATATATATATATATATATATATATATATATATATATTTGCTGTTGGCGTTTTTTTTTGGGGGGGTAGCGATATTAACAACTTCAAAGCGCTGTTATTTTAATTTCTTTCTGCTAGCTTAGCGGAGCGTTTTTAAGAACTATTATTTATGCAATAAAATTGAAGACAATATTATGTTATACGATTTTATATATTAATTTTTGTTTTTATTTCTTTGCACTTTACTAGGTCTATCAGAAAGTGGCCATTAAAAATGAAGATCAGAACTTTAATAATTCAACTTACTATTTTTCGAAGCTTATAACTACTTGAAAAATGTAATTCAAACCCTAATTTTTTTCAATTCAAGGAGCAAAGACCAAATTTTAAAAAAATAACAGGTTTAATAGCAAATCATGCAATATTTTTTTTTTAAGCGGTTTTCTTTCAAAAAAAATATGAAGAAAATCAACATATTTTGACTTGCTTATAAATATATGTATATATATAAATGCCAAAATATTACTTACTTGAAAAAAATATACTATTAAATGGGTAGTTCCATTCTTAATTGTTAAGAATTTATCCATATTGATATTTTAAATTCCATGTGTTTTTTAAATAAAAGGATTTTTTAAAGCGAGGGTCGTAGAAAATTGAATTTTCGCAACATGTTTTGCGCAAAGCGGCTCCTGCTAAAATGAAATTTATGAAATATGGATGAGTCCAAGGGATATAAATAATGTCTCTTTTTTATTGCGTGTGTTAAGCAAATTAGTATTTTTCATCCTTCGTATTTAAAAAGGAAACACGCATTCACTTATAAGTTTTTCCCCTAGAACAAAAAATCCGCTTGTTGATTGTTTTTTTTTTTCTTTTAATGAAATACACGAGTTTTTGATTGATATATTTTAATACTTCTTTATTGACTAAATTTTTTTTTTTAAATATCTAAAAAAAGAAAACATTCAGTGAAATAGAAATATTTGCCGTCAGCATCTGGTATTTAATTGAAGATGTAAGCATAACATAAGCTTTGATTTTTAAAAGAAACAAAAAAAAAAACATCAAAGTGGTTTTTAAAAAAAAAAAAGGTTTTACACTTTGGACTTTACAGGTAAATTTCCAAAAAAACTATTCTTTTTTTTTCTTTTTTTTTTTTAAATTAGAATATTTTCTTTTATTTTCAATTTGTGATATATAAAACTTTGGCACATAAATTAGTTATTAAAATTTCAATAGACATTTCAAAATTGGGAGGGGGGATGAATTTAAAAAAAAAAAACGTTTCTCTAAAATATTATATTTGGCTTATTGGAAAGAGCATAAAATTTCACATTGACTCTGAAAATATCGTAAAAATTGAACCAAGAGAAAAATTTAGATAGATTTTTAAAGTATAAAAATTTTAAAATATTTAACTTGTAAACTTCTATTGATTTTATTATGTAAAAAAAATGGCTGCCTGAAGGCGTGCCGGCATTTTGTAAACATTTTGTAAACACTGTTTTTTAAAAAATAAAATATAATATTTCTATTATATTTTAAACAACTTTAATAGTTTATTTTGGAAGTATATTCCATACAGAAAATAAACAACCCACTTTAAAAAGAGAAATTATGAGTTTTTTTTTTATTTTATTTGCAGTTTTGTTAGAGGTGTCAAAATTTCCTCCAAATTTCTGATACACCTAGTACTTTACATATTTTTTGTTTATTTTTGTTGTTTTTATTTTTTTTATTTTTTTTATTGTTTTTTTGTTTTTGTCTACTCATCAGAAGAAACACCTGAAGACGCTTGCCTTTGTAACTGTAAATATATCGAATGTGATCTGCCCCAATTTTACAATGGAAAAGTGTTCAACCTATTTTGGATTGACGACACATATTTATTCAGCACTGGCCCCGAAGGACACATGGTACGTGAGTGGTGTGTTTCGATGAACCATCCATATAGGATTAGATTATTGTCGATGGATAGAAATGTTAGAATGTGAATGTTACAATGGGTGTGTAACGTAAACCTTCAAGGAGACTTTGATGGTATGGTCACATTAAAAAAAAAATGGGTGGGAGTTCTTGAATTAGTAGATGTAGGACAGTTGAGGTAACAGGTTCAATTTATGGGGAAGGCCTAAGAAAATATAGGATGATGTATGCACTTTTTTTTATTTAAGAAAATGAAATTTTACGACAAGCTGAATGAGAGGGATACTGGGCGCCATATTTGTTTAGGATGCAGATAATTGACAAGGGCAGACAACTCAATCCGACTATTTTTCTTTTTAATTTCGCCAGATCACCAATGGCTACCACAAATAATTAAACGCTAAAAATAGTAAAATTTGATTTACTTTCATTTAAAAAAGAAAGAAAAACATCAATTGAAATGAATGGCTCTCGTCTTGGGGAGGCCTCATGTTTTGACAAGCTTCTGGGCTTGACCATTACTCCTGATCTGAAATGGAACACATACGTCAAATCCATTGCCAAGACCGCTGTAAAAATGGTAGGATCCTTCTATCAATCCAGTAGATATCTCACTGCTGACGCAATTCTCTATCTATATAAGAGCCAGGTACGTCCAAGGATGGAGTACTGTTGCCACATCTGGGCAGGAGCTGCTAGAAAGGACTTGTCCTGCCTTGATAGAATTCAAAATAGACTTTGTAGACTCGTAGGAGATGTCCTTTTCTCTTCGCTGCAACCTCTATCTCACAGAAGAGATGTGAGTTTGTCTTTGCTTTATCATTATTTTCATGGCAAGTGCTCGACTGAGCTTCAATCTATGGTCCCCCCTCACCAAACTTTCACAAGAAACACTCGTCTTGCTGAAAACACTATCAATAATCCCCCCCCCACTCTTTATCTGTACCTAAACATAAACGTAGATTCCATGAACAAAGCTTCTTTCTTAGAACTACACGCCTGTGGAATTGTCTTCCGTTTTCTTGCTTTCCAGTTGACTACAATATGGTTGTCTTCAAGTCCAACGTAAACAAGTTCTTGATGAGTCGTTCCATTTAAGTTAACAAATTTACCGAATTTCCAATACTATCGATTACTATATTGTCCAATTGATTACTGTACACACTTTAACCCTTATCTTTGAGTGGCCTCTGGGCCTTGATAAATGGTGATGCCTATGTAAAAAAAAAAAAAAAAACTCCTTGATCGGTTTATATGATTTTTGGAATATAACATCTTTGTTCCTAGAGAGGTACATATGTCAGAAAGATTTTTCTTTATTTTATTTTTTTTTTTAAATAAGTATAATTCTAAAGATGCACTCTGTTTCTCTGATTAGTAATGCCACTTTTTTTAATTATATATTTAAACTAGCCTGGGTGCCCGGCGTTGCCCGGATATTTGGTATATGTTGAGAAAAATAAAAAAAGCAGTAGTAGGCAACCAGGCTCGAACCCGTGACGCAAAGGCAAAAATGAAAGTGAAAGAAAATCTGACGTCTTACCGCTACTCCATGATGCGACTGGAAGTTCAGAACGTTAAAATTAGGCAAAAAATCGACTCCCTCCTTGTAGAAAACTACCCATTTGAAGGTGAAGGAATTAATTTTTTGGGCCAATTTTTCGATATTTGGCGTCTGAGATGTCGTGCTTCAAAATGATATCAATCTTGTGAAAATCCGTCGTCTCTGTCAAAAGTTTTAGGCATATACACATACATTTATACATACATACAAACAGAGAGGTGATATTTATGCATGCATATATACAAACAGACAGGTGGTATTTATATATACATATATACAGACAGGTGCTATTTATACATGCATACAATCAGACAGGTGATATTTATGCATACATATATACAAACAGACAGGTGATATTTATGCTACATATATACAAATAGACAGGTGATATTTATGCTACATATATACAAACAGACAGGTGGTATTTATATATACATATATACAAACAGACAGGTGGTATTTATATATACATGTATACAAACAGACAGGTGGTATTTATATATACATGTATACAAACAGAAGGTGGTATTTATATATACATGTATACAAACAGACAGGTGGTATTTATATATACATGTATACAAATAGACAGGTGGTATTTATATATACATGTATACAAACAGACAGGTGGTATTTATATATACATGTATACAAACAGACAGGTGGTATTTATATATACATGTATACAAACAGACAGGTGGTATTTATATATACATGTATACAAACAGACAGGTGGTATTTATATATACATGTATACAAACAGACAGGTGGTATTTATATATACATGTATACAAACAGACAGGTGGTATTTATATATATACATACATACAAACAGACAGGTGGTATTTATATATACATGTATACAAACAGACAGGTGGTATTTATATATACATGTATACAAACAGACAGGTGGTATTTATATATGCATATATACAAACAGACAGGTGGTATTTATATATACATGTATACAAACAGACAGGTGGTATTTATATATGCATATATACAAACAGACAGGTGGTATTTATATATACATGTATACAAACAGACAGGTGGTATTTATATATACATATATACAAACAGACAGGTGGTATTTATATATACATATATACAAACAGACAGGTGGTATTTATATATACATATATACAAACAGGCAGGTGATATTTATGCATACATATATACAAACAGACAGGTGATATTAATGCATACATATATACAAACAGACAGGTGATATTAATGCATACATATATACAAACAGACAGGTGATATTAATGCATACATATATACAAACAGACAGGTGATATTAATGCATACATATATACAAACAGACAGGTGATATTAATGCATACATATATACAAACAGACAGGTGGTATTTATACATACATATATACAAACAGACAGGTGGTATTTATACATACATACATACATACAGACAGGTGATATTTATATTGTAGATGTTATTTTTGTTTCTGTAAACACATTTTAGCTTTGGATTAAAATATATCTTTCCAGTCTTTTTATTTTAGTAACTAACTTTATTTTTAACTAGCAGGGGGCATCCAGGCTTGCCAAGTCATAAAATACGCTTAGATATACAACAATTTTAAATGCCTGTACAAAAAAAAAAATAAAAAAGCCTTGGAAACTTATTGAAGGCACCTCGTATATGCTGGTGATCTTGCAAAGTAACAAGATTTTTCATCACCTCATATGCAAATGAGATGCTGCTGGTTCGAATAAAAAGCCTGTTTTCAGAGATTCTTGGAATAGCGAGTTTTGACAGTGTGTCGAATTTTGAGTAAACCCTAGAAATTGTTAGTTGAAAGTGCGGAATAGATTTAGAGAAGTGCAGAATAGTTACCAGTTGATTATTTAACCATATCTATATCCATTCTGTTTCAGACGTTAAGTACGTTAAAGTCCAGGAACGCCTCTCCGCTTGGCCTTGAACCATTAAAGCAATTTATCCTTCCGCAAAGTAAGCAAAGGTGGGCAACCTCAGCTTGTCTGTTACCAAGTATGAAGGCTCTCATTTGTGGAGATCGAAACGGTTCAGTTCACCTGTATTTAAACCAAGAAGAAGATTCCAAACTGGTAAGTGAGACAATTTATTGAGCGAAATCACATATTTACTGATCAAAACAATATCCAAGTTTGATAGTAAACAGTATTATTTAATTTGAAAATCCTAACTAAAATGTCAGTAAAAACATAAATATATCCATAAAGTGATTTTTACAGAAAGAATTAATTTTGGTACTAAAATATTTTTTCTTTAAATATGATAAATAAGAATATCCATAAATTAATTTTAAAAATAAACCTGTTTATTTACATATATTTTTGTTAAATATGTTTATTTACAAAAAGATTTTTACAAAAATAATTAATTTTGAAAATAAAATATTTTTAAAAAATAATAAATAAGAATATCCGTGAACTGTTTATTTACTTTTATTTTTTTTACATATGGTGAATTTTTTACATGAAGAGTCATTATTCGTATTTGTTAGGACGATACAAAAGTATAATGCAAGGGGAGTAATTCCTTACTTCTTTGGGCAAAGTTGCCTCCCCTTGTCCATAATCCTAAACTTTAAATTCTCGCAACTTCTCGCAAGATCAACGACCGAAAGTACAGAGTGGAGGGAAAACAGAGTGACTTTAAAAATGGAGAAATGAGCATCATCCCCGTTCGTTCCAGTTATCATACTTCGTTGTTTTTGTTTTACGGCATATCAACCCTTTTCAGGTTATTTAATGTCGAATCCAGTTATTTTGAAGAAAATTTTTTAATAGAATATATATTGTTTTCAAGTTGGTTTCTATTTAACCCATAGTTGGGACCCTAACAGATACTATTACTCCAGGTCAGAGTGGACCTGGGAGCATTGGCAATTAAAGGGTGGCTCCACACTCCCCAAAGCCCACAAACTGGGGGCTCACCATCGGATATAGTTTAAGGTCATATCCAGGACCTATCATACTTGGACTTCTAACCCTTCACGTACTATGTTTGAATTGTCGTCACGTGTGTGTGTCTTCTTAATAAACGTATATCATTATGTAACAGCAAGTGATTTTCGTATTTGTTCATAATTATTCCATTCTTTCATCACGTGCTGCAAACACCCACGTGAAGGCTGGACACCCTGCGGTAAGATATTTTATGTCATATTGATCCTAACGCATCCCACTATATAACAATCTATATATATATATATATATATATATATATATATATATAAATGTAATTCTTGGTTCGTTCGTTACCAATAAAACCATATTTCTACATTACCAATTTATTTGAAATTTTCAGACAATCTATCTTTAGAGTCGAGGAATGTTTTATGTTATTAAAATAAATTAACATCGCATATTATAAAAATATTATATGAAATAAAAATATTTTTCGTAAGCCTATTCTGCTGGACTGTTTTCTGGTAGAACTGAACTTCCGTTTCAATTCATTTCATACACCACGATTTGACGAGACGAATTACAAGATTTCATAAGTAAAAATAAAAGTCCCCTATTTTAAAAAATTAAATTCATTTGTCTATCTTTCAAATTTTTTTTTCTTTGTTATATCAGGCAAAACAAAAAAAAAATTGCTCTCAGAAGGTGCATTTTGAGTTGAAACATAAAAGTCAAATTTATTTATTGAGATTGTCAGACTGACTTCCTCATCTTGGTTGTTATAGTCACAACGTTTCGGCCGTTTTGCCCTCCGGCCTGCATCAGGTGTTTTGTATCAAACTGGGGAACCGTTTGTTAGGAGTCTCGAATCCAACCCTTTATTATTATTACGGGGGTACTGTGTTCGGACTCCAGCTAGGCTCTGGGACATATTGCTGATTCTCTGTTTTGAATGTTACTTTTCACTGCCTTCGTTCAGGATTGAACTCGGCACTTTTGGGTAACTGTAAACTTTGATACAACGTCTAGGACCACTCTGCCATATGTCACTATTACTATAAAAGTCAAAGTTGTAAAAATCATTTTTTAACAAAGTTGGCAGAACACGTTTTTTTTTTTTTTTTTTTTTTTTTTTTTTAAGCAGTTGTTTCGATATATGAAAATAGTAACTTTTTTATTTATGGAGGCGTGAGCATCATTCCCGTTCGTTCCTGTTATCATACTTGGACTTCTAACCTTTCACGTACTATGTTTGAATTGTCGTTACGTGTGTGTGTCTTCATAATAAACGTTATGTAACAGCGAGTGATTTTCTTATTTGTTCATAATTGTTCCACTCTTTCATCACGTGCCACAAATATACCCACATGAAGGCTGGACACCCTGTGGTAAGATATTTTATGTCATATTGATCCTAATGCATTCCACTATATAACAGTGTGTGTGTGGAAAAATTCTTTATTCACTAACATTTTCTTTTAATATATACCAACAATTATTAAAAAAAGCTCAATGTAATTACAGAGCATATAGTGAATGAATGACAAAAGTCTATATTCCAAAATTCAGTATGTTGACCATCTTACAATTTATTCTTTATAAAGTAAAGTTATTATAACAAAAATTTATTTGAAAATACACCATTTGAAATAGCTGTTTGAGGCAAGAAGCTATTAGAGTAGAAAGCTTTCTGGCATTTAGGGACCTCAACAGTGAAGAGGTGTGATTTTGTTGCTAAGTGAGTTTGTCAGGGGTATGTACATCGAGGGGGCATAAGTGCAACGAGTTCATCAGAGCACATTCTATTAAAATACTTGTAAAACAGGCACAGGGCTACAATATTGCGGTGATGGGACAGGGGTTGGAGCTTAGTTGAGAAAGTGGGACCTATTAGAGTGCAAGGGTTATTTATTTTATTTTTGTATTACGTGTTATTCACCCCAAATTAGGCATATTACCACTTGGACGTAAAGGGCTACTATTTGGGACCGTAGCTATAGACACGCTACATAGGGAGTTGAGCAGCAAGATGTCTATTCACTTTACATTTAAATTTCTGCATGTCAGTATAGTCAGGGAAGCAGGTAACAGGGAGGGAATTCCAAAGGCTAGCAGGAAAGAAGGTATTAGAATATATGACTTTCTGACATGTAGAGACCAGTGAAGAGGTGGGATTTTGTTGCTAAACAGGCGTTGTCGCAGGTATTTATGTCAAAGGGGTACAAGCGTTACAAGTTTGTCAGACCACATTACATAAACGTACTTGTAAAAGAGGGTACTGGGATGTGATATTGAGGTGATGGGACAGGGGTTGGAGCTTGGTTGATAGTATGGGGCCGATTAAATTTGAGACTCTTTTTTTTTTTTTTTTTTTTTTTTTTTTGACCCTGTCTAAGCGCGAAGGGCTAGTAGTAGATGCAGCAGCTCAGATCCGGCAACAATACTCCATGCATGGGCGAATGGTGACCTTGTAAAGATACATGATATTGTCGGGTGTGAGTAGTTTTTCTAGCATGGTAGAGGGAGCCCACCTTCTTTGCAGCAGCCTTGGCAATGTCTTCAATGTATTTGTTCCAATTCATGTTTGATTTTTTCTTTTTTTTTTTTTTTTAGGCACAAAGTCATAAACAGAGTTTCTATAAAATCCACGGCAAAGCCGGTGTGACAGACGTACGTAGCCATAATGGTTACATCTTCACCGCGGGCAGAGATGGCCAATACCGACAATTTAATTTGTCCGACGACAATACCCTCCAGTTGCTAAACAGTAATAAAGTAAGTGCAGAGAAAACCATTTCAATTTTTATTTTACTTGTTGAATATGTTATCTATTCCTCTTTTTTTTTTACTTGGGAGTCACCACTTATCAAGGCTTGAAGACCACTCGAGGATAAGAGTTAATGAATGTAAGGTGGTAGTGTAGTAATTGTTAACAGTGTAAATTGGGTAGAATTTTATTATTTAAGCGGACGGCTTTACAAGAATTTGTTTACATTGGATTTGATGGCTACTATATTGTAATCAGCTGGGAAGCAGGCAAGTTGAACAGTGTCCCATAGGCAGGCAGTTCTAGGAAAGAATCTTTGTTCATGGAATCTACGTTTAGATTTAGGCACAGATAGTGAGGCAAATTGTATGTAGTAGGTTGTAGCTAGTCAAGTGTTTTTTTTTAAGGTTTGGCAAAGGGAGATCATAGATTGGAGCTCAGTCGAGCACTTACCATGAAAATAACGTCTTATTTTGTTACTCTCTCTTTTCGTTTATTAATAGTGAATGGCAATCAAGAAAAGAAAGAATAAATTGATTTTATTACGGGATAGAGAGAGACGGACAGAGTGTGTGTGTGGCAGGTAGGCAGAAACTGATGTAACAGTAATAAACATGAATACGTCCGGGTTCCTCCTCACAAGAACATCATCAATCTATATATATAAAAGCGAAAATGTATGTATGTATGTTCGCTTTTTCTGTGTGTCTACAAAAGGCTTCTTTCAGAGAAGCGGTCGGTCGGTTCACAACTTTTTAAAACTTTTTATATCACATATAAATCGTAATATCTCACAGTTAACAACCAAGCTCGCCTGTCTATTTAATTTTCTCGATTTCGGGAAGATAAATATTCAATATTTGTCGCTCGCCGCATGTGGGTTAGTCTTTTTCCTATAACATCTTGGGGGAGAGAAAAAAAAGCGTTCAGCAGTAAATGAATACTATCCCGCAGTCAAACTTGACCTCATTAACTCATTAAAATGGGCACCTGCTAAATCCAACTAATTAAATAAATTCAAACGTGTTTCCGTTAGCATCTTGTGGTGGGGCAATGGTTAACATTGCACTTTTTTTTTTTTTCACACTTTAATTTACAACTGTTACGTTGCGCAAGGACCCCAGGTTGGGAACGGTAGTAGTTAGTAAGTTCCCCGCTGCAACAAAAACCTAGTAGCTGACTTTTACTGATCGTCTAGTTTGTTTAGGACTTTGGTTGTCATGGCAACTGCTAAAACAGCAGAGTTATTTCCCCCTTCACCGTACATTTTTTTTTTCTTACTCGCTCGTCAGCTGTCAGCCGCTTGTCATAATACTGTTGCCGGCTGAAAAAAAATTAACATGCACACAACAATCAGACGTAACTCAGCACACCAATCAAGACGTAAGACACAATGGCTTTTTGTATAAAAATATATTTTGTTATAGAAATATTTTTCTCCTTCAGTACATAAATGATTTTCAACAGTTCACAGTTTCGACGGTGCGGCTTGCTTCTTTGTCATTCAGTGATGGAGAGGGGGGGGAAGAGACGTTACACACTCGACAACGCACTTCTTCTGTGGTCCTCAGACCAGCTCCTTCTGCTGGACTCCAAAAATCACGTCATTATATTCACATGATTTTTGTTCGGTATTTTTCCATTCCACTGGTCGATCAACTCTGTTATCGATAATGGATCACGCATTTCCCGGTCACGTTTTAAGTTTTGTTGACAATGCATTGGCTGCATCTGACCCAGAGACTCGGTAACCCATTTCTCTTCAGCTGATCGACTATTGAATTTGTTTATACACGTGCGTCACCACCTCGTGCCAGCTTTACATGACAGTCCGATCCTCCATTGTAGTGCAACGAATGTCACGTTTCAGCCAAAAATGCGTCTCCCCACAAACCTTCACTTTTGTAAACAAAAAAATCGTCGTCCGATTTCTCGATTTGTTTACGACGTAATTATTTTTGCCGCTTCGGCTGGTGAACAATCGATATTCGATGCCCACCTTTCAAATCTTTTTCTTTTTTTTTTTTTAAGGAAGTTTTTATTTTCACAGTTATGTATCGAATGGTCCCAGCCATCCATTACATAACACAACTTTGCCTCAAGGGTTCGGGTTCGATCCGCATACTTACTTTTTTTTTAACCCCCCCCCCTCAAGCACCCGGGCAACGCCGGGTACCCCTCGCTAGTAGTTGAATGTTATTTGTATTGTTTCAACTATTGTTCTCATCTTCAGTGTTATTCTCGCAACGTTTCGGCCGATGTAACCTCAAACTTTCTTCCCTTCTTCAAATGTATCTTGTTGAACTCGTGGGAATCTTTCCGTCAAACTCAATAATTTGTACAGAACTTTGGACAGATGTAGCACAATGATGTAGCCCCTTTTAAGGGAGCTGGGGGCTTCTACATTAATAACCCCTATATCTAGCTTCTAACCTTGTGCCTGACTTTGTGATGAAGTTAAAAACGTTTCATGCGGGTGTTTTGTGGGTTTGGGAACGTTAGATCATGTCGGTTGGGTTTGAATGACAGGTGTTATTAAGAACTGATTATGTAATGTTATAAATTGAATTTAAAAAGAAATTCTTAATGCTGCAATATTTTAAGTTATAAATTTATTATATTTTTTACTAAAATATCTTGTCCTTTTCTTTTCCAGTTTTAACAACTAGTCCTTTACTTTTCCATGTTTAAGCTTAACCATATTACTTTTCATGCTTGCATTTTTCTATTGCAATCCATGATTTTTTTCCAGGCTTCACTTGTTCTTTGTTTAATTTCAGTCTTATTTTTTGTCCCCCATAAACATAACATACACATATGTAATAAAAATGTACGGCACTCATCTGCTTTCAGTAAATCCCCCCCCCCAATAATCTCCCATTCATGCTTTCCTTCTTTCTGTTTCACTTATTACTCCTCGTTTCGTGAGAGCAGTGAATTAGTAGCAACAGTAGTAGCTGAAGCGACGTGGTTGCTATGGAAACCAGTCATAAAAAAACGTCGCTCCTTACATGTTTTTATGATTTTGAACACCAGTACATTCAACCTAACTTTTGTTTTACTGAACGAAAATTGAAATTTTTTTTTCCTACAATATAGCTGAGAAGGTGATCCATAAACTGTAATAATTGTTTGAAATTTGGTCGAAGAATGAGTGAGCGCTGAAACTTTAAAGCAGTTCTAAATGACTAAAACTGCCACTTAACCATATATTCAAGCATTACGGTATATGAATATATGAATACATTCTGATTCCTCCTCAAGAATATGATTGACAATTGAAGGTAATTCATATTATTTGGATTCTTCCGACTACTGTTCTCGTTTTGAGTGTTATTATCACAGCGTTTCGATCGATGTAACCTCGGACCTTCTTCAGGTGCATCCTGTCAAACTGGGAAACCTGCATAAAATTTCCAACAGAACTCTTTATTTAATTCGCAGTTGGTAACAGGCTCTCGCTCCGTCAGCGTTCATGACTTCTCTAGAACTGCAATCAACAAGGACCAGATCATTACAGGAATGCTCTAATTTCTAATGCTGTTGATTTTGGGAGAGCGGACGACCGCTTGAAATATAAAAATTAAATATCAAAAACAACATTGTTTTATACTTAATACACACCACACCACCTTGAAATTATATATATAATCAACAGATTATATATATACATATATATATATATATATATATATATATATATATATATATATAGTGGAAATGGTAATTAATAAAAACTGAAGTGCTCAATACTGTTGTAGAGCAAATATGTGTTTTATATATGTAGCTTCCTCAGACTTTTACAGAAAAAAAAAAAAGTCTGAGGAAGCTACAGACGGCCAAAAAAAACGGCCAGGTAGCTGAAACAATAATGTAACTTAACAGAAAGATATGGTAATAAAAAATAAAACGCATATATATATATATATCTGTTGATTTGGGGGGGGGGGGGCAGTTTGAGGCATGACTATGAGTTTTGCAACCTTAAATGATGAGTTTCTGGAAAGAAAATGGAAACCATCTACCATTATGGGACGAATAAAAATTAGACAGAGGAACGGTGGAGAGTAAGAATACTGAAAGAAGCAGCACATATGCTGGGGAATAACCAACTGCTAAGTAGACCTAGTATAGAATTCAAGACAATATGGGAACCAGTAATTATAAACAATAGATAATATATACAAATAATAAGTAAAAACATTAATATATACAAGCAATAAGTATAGAGATAGATATGCATTAATATATAGTAATAATTAGTTTACTGTCTTAGATGTATACAAATAATATGTATAAACATTAATATATATAGATAGATATACGATAATATATAGTAATAATTAGTAATAAATGGTGATATTTACAACTAGAAATAAAAATAGGTTTAAGGCTCCTAAAATTCGTACTAGAATTGTCCGCAAGGACCCGTGGCGCAGTGGTTAGAGTACTGGGAAAAATCAATAGTAAAAGTGATATCCTCCTGAAGGTTGAAGGTTCAATCCTCAGTGTGGGCGACCGAAATATACATTTGCGAATTACTTAAGACCTCTATCCAGTCATGGCTGACGGAACAAGAGCACGCTACCCCTGTGAAGTAAATAAAATTGTCCAAAATTCCGTCCAAATTCCCGAGTCCGAGAGAAACAGTCCCGAGTTCAACAAGATACACCTGAAGAAGGTTGGAGGTTACATCGGCTGAAACGTTGTGAAAACAATGGTCTAAAGAATCTAAATAATACGAATAACCAACCCTCATCTCAAAAATTCAGAAACGTCAATTTCCTATCTGTGAAAGATGTTGCCACAAGACTGCTTCCCTGGAGGTTGCAGCATGATCCTGTTTAAATCCAATGTTAACAAACACTTGTTATAAACCGTTTTCATATGGAATCAAATTGTTTTCATTCTGTTCATCATTTTCAATCCTCTGATAATTCCTCATCTTGTGATGACTCATTAGTATAAAAAAATCCTCTCATAATATTCTTCATCATTCAACTGACAATCTATCCATCTCTTTAACCTTATCTTCGAGTGGCTTTTAGCCTTGATAAGTGATGACTCATTAGTATAAAAAAAAATATCAGAGAAATGCGTTTCTCTACTTTTCCTTTCCTTTTTTTCCTCTTTTCTTCCTTTCTTTTCAAATGACAGCAATAGATCCTTAAAACATGTTAACTTAATTTCTAGTGGAAATTTCCTAATCCTGCTTAATCTACTTTATGGTTGAAATTTCCAATTCTTCCATGTCATCCAACACAACATTAAAAAGGTGTGGGAACTTTTCAAAAATTATCAATTGTCCAGGGATGCAATTGTCCAGGACACAACTGTCCATTTTTTTTTTCTCAATTTGTGCTTAAATTACTACAATGAAAAAATATAACCCTAACCAAAGAACACTATCTGTGCCTAAATCTAAATGCAGATTCCATGAACAAAGCTTCTTTCCTAGAACTGCCTGCCTATGGGACACTGTTCCACTGGCCTGCTTCCCAGCTGATTACAATATAATAGCCATCAAATCCAATGTAAACAAATTCTTGTTAAGCCGTCCTCTTAAATAATAAAATTCTACCCAATTTACACTGTAAACAATTACTACACTACCACCTTACATTCATTAACCTGTATCCTCGAGTGGTCTTCAGGCCTTGATAAGTGGTGACTCTCTTGTAAAAAATAAAAAAACAAAAATATTTCCCTTCTTCCCAAAATGGAATTATGCTTTTTTGTTTCGGGTGGGTCATAACTGATCCAAAACATTTTTATTTTTCCAGGTTTTCAAAGGTTTTGAATGGATCGACCAACTTCTCTTTGACGAGGATGAAGAACTTCTAATCTTGGGATTCCATTCTGTGAGTATTCGTCACTTTTCTGCAAATCATTTCCAAATATCAGTCATGTTCTTACGGATGTGAATTCTTCCCTTTTTTATATGGCACGATCACGTTGACACACCCGGTTCTCACCAGATCACCGAAGTTAACTTACGGGGGAAGATGTACGCCCTGAAACAAGACAGAAAACAACACAAAACTACTGTCTTTACTTGTTTTTCTGAGATTCTATGGCTCTACAATTTGAGGCACTGTTAAAATAGCAAGTGTGCTGCATACATGTGTTTTTTTTTTAATCTAGAAAACGATTTCCACTTGAATTGATAAAATTTCTCAAGGTCCTCCACTTTTTGCTCGTAATCAAAATCATTTTTTTTGCTTAAAAATAAGAAGAGGCTGATCTCTAGCAAATTCGTAGTAGATTCACAGTCCGTTCTCGGACAGCAAGTAGATTCACAGTCCGCTTTTTCTTAGATTTAAAGTTTACTCTCTCTCTCTCGGACAGCTGGTAGATTTGCAGTCCACTTCCTTGGACAGCTGGTAGATTTGCAGTCCACTTCCTTGGACAGCTGGTAGATTTGCAGTCCACTTCCTTGGACAGCTGGTAGATTTGCAGTCCACTTCCTTGGACAGCTGGTAGATTTGCGATCTGCTCTCTTTTGGACAGCTGGTAAATTCGCAGCAGCATTTTTTAAGATTCCACTAAACTCACTTTCAACTAGTGATGGAATGATTCCAATATTTTGCCCTATTCCAATACAATTACTGATTCTGTTCTAACTTCTCGATTCTGATATAATTACTATTTAAATTCCCAAATATCAAGTTCTTTTTGTTGAATGATAGAGGATTGGATTCCCACAAAAAAAAAAATGTGTAGAATGTAAAAATACATTTACAGGTGTGACTTATAAATTTTAGTTTTACTGATATTTTCAAATCAATGAGTATCTTTTTTTTTTCTTTTTTTTTTTACATGGAGTTCACCACTTATGAAGGCCCTATGGCCACTCAGGGATAAGGGTTATTGTGTGTACAGTAATCAAAGGGATAGTGTAGCAATAGTATTGGAGAATTGGTAAGGTGTCATTACTTGGGGGGGGGGCGGTTCATCAGGAATTTGTTTGTGTTGGACTTTAAGACATCCAGGTTGAAGTCGGGAGGGAAACAGGCAAGCGGAACAGAGTTCCACAGGCGTGCAGTTCTAAGAAAGAAGCTTTGTTCATGATATCTACGTTTTGATTTAGGCACAGATAGGGAGTGGGGAAAATTATTGACGGTGGTTTCAGCTAGTCGGGTGTTTTCTGAGAAAGATTGGTGAGGGAGGACCAGAGAATGGAGCTCAGACGAGCACCTGCCATGGAAATAACGATAGAACAATGACAGGCTCGCTATGTCTCTTCTGTGGGAAAGAGGTTGCAGGGTAGAGAAAAGGGCATCCCCCACCAAGCCACGGCGTCTATTTTGTACTCCGTCAAGGCAGGATAAGCTGTTTTTTGCAGCCCCCGCCCAGATGTGGCAGCAGTACTCCATCTTTGGATGTACTTGGCTCTTATATAGATAGAGAATTGCATCATTAGTGAGATATCTTCTGGAGCGGTAGAAGGATCCCACCATTTTCCCAGCGACCTTGGACACAGACTTGATGTATGTGTTCCATTTAAAATCAGGTGTAAAGGTCAAATCCTGGGGCCTCCCTTAGACGAGAGCCATCTATTTCAATTGATGCCAGATGGGGATCAGAGCGTTTATGATGTAGAGATAGGAGCTTGGTCTTAGATGCATTAAAGCTAACCAGCCACCTCTTTCCCCACTGTACCACGCGCTCAAGATCAGAGGAGAGAGAATCAGAGAGAACATCATCATTTACGGCCTTTGATGTGTTGCCATAGATGGTCGTGTCATCAGCATAGATGCCAACGAAAGATTTTAGTATGTGTTTTGGGAGATCATTGATGTAGATCAGGAAGAGAGTTGGGCCCAGTATGGACCCTTGAGGGACTCCAGCATTAATACTGTGGGCCTCTGATTTCTGTCCATCAACAACTACTCTTATGAGCCTATCTGAGAGAAATGACTTAATGATAGAGAAAACATTTCCAGTTATACCGTAGCTGGAAATCTTGTGTAGTAGGCCTTTATGCTAAACCTTATCGAAGGCCTTTGATATGTCGAGAGCAATTGCCCTAGAAATGAAGCCTTTGTCGAGAGATTCGCTAATCCTATGAGATATAGCCGTTAGCACATCTGCTGTAGATCTAGCAGAGTGGAAACCATATTGCGTGTCGCTAAGAAGGTTATTTCTGCTGAGGTGGTTGACTACTTCTCTATTTATTGTGGATTTCAGCAACTTACTCATGACACACAGGAGACTTATTGGTTTGTACTGAGAGGGGGATGACTTATCACCTGAATTCTTAAATACAGGGCATACTGATGAGGTTTTCCAGGGTGTTGGAAAGCACTTCTCCTTAAGGCAACGCTTAAACAGTTTGGAAAGTATGGGGGCAAGTTCTGGTTGTAATTTTTTTAACACTATAATTGGAATACCGTCGGGACCAGTTGCTTTGCTGGAGTCAAGGTTCTTGATTAGCTTGGCGACCTCACGCACAGATATTTGTATGTTGCATAGCGTGTTGTCTGTTATAGGAGGGAATATGGGGAGTTGATGGCCTTCGTCACACAGGGTAGGATTTGCCGCAAAGTTTTTGGCAAATAGTTTGGCCTTGTCAGATACTGTCGATATGACCTCTGGTCCATTAATAATGGTTGGGATAGAGCGCACGTTTCTGTTCAAGATCCTATTTGCTATTTGCCAGAACTGGTGGGAACCAAACCGCTGCTCAGCTACTTTGGACTTAACGGATTGCGCATATAGTTCTCTTGCATTTTTTATTACTCTTTTACAGTGGTTGCTGGCGGTTCTGAAAGCAGCTTTAGTTTCAGTGCATCTATTACGTTGGTAGCTATGGAAAAAGTGATTTCTGTGTGCGATGGCAGCAGCACATTCGGGGGAGAACCATGGCTGGCTGTTAGGTTTTTGTTGGAATTTTTTAGATGGTATGAATTGGTCTATGCCTACAAGTAACCATTCGGTCAGATCTGATACTATAGAGGACACATCCTTTTTAAACATGGAATGGAGAGGGAGATCAGATATGAATGTACGGAAGCTATCCCAGTCCGCCATAAAGTATCGGTATACAGTACGGTGGAGAGGTACGTCTGTAGATTTATTATATTTCATTTTTATCTTAACTGATACAACACAGTGGTCGGAGGATCCTAGAGGAGATAGAACGGAACATGAGCATAGCTCAGGGGAAGTAGATAGGAAAAGGTCTAGGAGGCTTGCGAACTGACCGGTACTATCGGGCACGCGGATGGGCTCGCGGACAATTCTGAGTGAGGTCATAGGCAATGGCAAAATCATGACAGGACCTCCCCTCCTTATCAGTCTTATTTGAGTGGGTCAGCCATTCCACATTATGGACATTGAAGTCACCACAAATGTGAATGTTAGCCGAGGGATGAGCAGACAGGATGTGGTCAATTTTTTCTGATATACTCTTAAAGACAGTAACTCCACTGTTGTGGGGGCAATAGAGGGCAAATATAAATGCGGTGGTGTAAGCAAGTGCAACCCGGAAGCACATATAAGGTAGATTAGGGTCTTCTCTGGAGATATCCCTGCCACATGGGAAGCCATCTTTAATGTAGGCACATATTCCATGCCCGTGGCGATCTTGGGGGTCAGATTTAGATGTTAGGTTAGAGTATCCTTTAATTATGAACTCATCTAGGGAGGTGGTCGGCCCTATTCCAGTTTTGCTTAGAAAGAATATGTCAGGTTTCATCTCCTGTAATTGGGTTTCAACTTCTGGAAGGTTAGAACGTAGACCCCTGATGTTGGAGAAGGAGATATGGTAATAGGGGTCTACGTAGGAGGATGGGGTTCTAGGTTTATTCGTGTTTTCTTTTTTGAGATATTTCATGTTGAGGATTTTTGGGTTTGTGGAACAGGTCAGCATACTTGGTTAGAGCAGAACAGAGAGGGAAAGTAAGAGAGGAAAGATAGGAATTTTTTTTTTTTTTTTTGTAGCACATGATAAGGTAAAGCCGTAACAATTACCCACTAGTATGGCATCGAGAGGCCCCACCAGAGACTACTGCATGGTCCAGAATCCATTCACCAAATGGCAATACAGCAGCCCCAGTACTTTGCACCTGCTGATAGGACAGCCTCCTTAGTGGTTATTCCAAGGTTCGGGTCCCCGACTATCAGGCGGTTAACGTCAGCCCAGATGAAAACGTTTACCTCCAGCACCTTTACTAGTGACATGGCCGCAAGGATAGACATAGACAGAAAATTTCCGACATCTCAGACTACTGTTCACGAAGTACTACCAACCTGGGAAGCAGCTTTTTCTTCACCCTTTGTCAGAAACATCACTCATTGGAAATGAGGACTGAGGGACAAAAAAGGAGAAGCGAGAGTTATTGGAGCCGATAACACATCCACTGCATTATCGACTCTCCATTAAAAAAAAAAAAAAAAAAAAAGGAAAACGGTAAGAGGGACTTATTTATATCTACTTAGTATAAGTCCTTTGCCCATTCCCAATTTAGAATAGAATTTGACGATAGTCTCCCCTCCCATATCAATCCGTGGAAGTTTTTTTTTAAATTAAAAAAAAATTTTTTTTTTTTGCTTTTGGTTCCTCGCGATAGAACCTTCGAGATTAAACTTATAATTACGTTTCAATAATGCAACTTGTGAGGTCAGCTTATGTTTTTAGATTGGGGGCATCTTATTTAAAGGCTAGTTTAGGATAATACCAGACGTATTTAACAAAAAAAGTTTAAAATACGAGTAATAAGACATGATAGGTAATGTTAAGGGGTTTCAAGTTTTAGTAAGCCTGCAATAAGAGAACAAAGATAAATAAATAAATTATATATAATACACAAAAATTGGCAAAATTAAGACAGCATACATTTCAACAGTTATGGATAAAGTTTTTAACTTAGCTATGAAGGCACCAACTCTTTTTTCTGAGGTCATCTCGAAAACTGACTAGTAGCTAGCACGCTTGGGTTGTTCTGGTACTTAAGGGATGTGGTGGGTGTGGGGGTTAAATGCTTTTAACTTTTTTTTTTTTTTTCCATTATTTTATTTATTTTTTATATTTTTATCATTTAATCATTAATACAAACCGGGGAAAATTAAGTTTTAAAAAAAAAACAATCGTTTTGGGCATCGGAAAATTTGCACAATTTTTTACGATCCGGATACCCCAAAAATTCTGAATTTTTTTTTCAATTCCCAATTTGGATACCAATTAACAGTCCAAACACCTCTATTAATTATATAGTAACAAAATAAAATTGAGGAATAATATTTACTAGACATAGGCTGGTGATAACCTATCCATTTGAAACAATTGTGTCGAATATTCCATTTTCATACTAAGAGGATTTAGTATAATATAGATACTTGCTTTTTTTTTTTTTGTAAAAGACAAATTTTATCGTTTGGAGCTGTGCCAAATCCCAGAAGCTTTTAGAGATTTCCTGCGGCGGCGGACACCGTGGATGGAGCTGTCAACTCAGAGAAGACTCTGCTCGTTTTGTTTACATCAAAGCAAGAGACGTCGTCGTTTGCAAAGCGAAAATCCCATCAAACCAAAAAGTGATCAAGGTAAGATAGTAAGTTCTATAATAAGAAAAATATCTTTTTTTTTTAATTGCTTAAGTGACTAAGATGATAACTACCTACAACCAAGATGAACCCAAGTTTCGGCTGTGGAAATTTTTTTTAGTCTTTTATTCATAACAAATTATAAGATTAAAATTTGAATAGTAACAGAATTGAGTGTCTGAGCTTTGAGTGAAATAAACAAAAATTTCCACCATTTCTTTAAGCAAAAGTGAAATTTTCAGTTTTTTTTAATTAAATTTCTGCAGTTTCCTGGAGCAAAAATGTAATATGGGTGGTTTCTGAGAGCATAATTTTTGCAGTTCCCTGAAGTGTAATTTTTACGTTTCCTTGGAGTGTAATTTCTGCTGTTCCCTGGAGTGTAATTTCTGCTGTTCCCTGGAGTGTAATTTCTGCTGTTCCCTGGAGTGTAATTTCTACTGTTCTATGAAGTGTAATTTTTGCGTTTCCTTTGAGCATAATTTTTGCCGTTCCCTGAAGTGTAATTTTTATATTTCCCTGGAGTGTGATTTCTGCTGTTCTATGGAGTGTAATTTTTGCTGTTTCCTGAAGTGTAATTTTTACTGTTCTATGAAGTGTAATTTTTGCAGTCCCCTGGAGTGTAATTTTTGTGGGTCTCTGGAATGTAATTTCTACAGTTCTCTAAAATGCAATTTCTACAGTTGTCTGGAGTGTAATACCTACAATTTTCTGATGTAAACTTCAATGGGTCCCCAAAGTCAGAGTGAAATTTCCACAAGTCCCTAAAGTAAAATATCCATGATTTCCTGTAGCGAAATATCTATGTGTCTCAAAAGTGAAAATTGCTTAATATTTTTCAATGATTTTTAATGTTTTTCAATATTTTTCTTTAATGTTTTTCAATATTTTTCAATATTTTTCAATGTTTTTTAATGTTTTTCAATGTTTTTTTAAAATGTTTTTCAATGTTTTTAAACCCACAAATGAAAAAGAGCTATTTTCTGTTTATAGCCAAGTCATCATGGCCGACAGCAAACAAATATGAAGCATCTTTTCTCAACAACAGATTCCAAAGGTAATCGTACATTGTAATTATGCATCGTCTGTTTTTTTGTTTTTTTTAATCGCTTGATTAAATGCTTGCCATGACGTTAATAGTTTCTGACTATGGAACAATTTACTTATTTGTCCAAAGAGAAATGTGACTCCCCGCCCCCCTCTGTATTGGTGGAATTTCAACAGGTGACATATCTTTTTCAAAAAACTAATGAGGAGAATGAGAAAAGAATGGACAAAGATAAAGAAATATTCAAATTATGATTCAATTCAAAAAGTTGCTGAATGATAATAATGTATGATGGGAGATGCATTTGATTAATTATGAAAATAGGAAATTTCCACTCCAAATTAGTGTAAGCAGAAAAATGAAATTTCCTCTAGAAGTAAAAAAAATTTTTTTTTTAGTTTTCTTATGTTGTTTTAGCTGGGGATGGGGCATCCTACTGAATGCCATACGTTCACCCACCATCTCATACATTTCAACAAAGAGGTCATTTTAAGATTCTAACCATCTCTTTAAAATTCCATTGTCTGTATCTCTCTCTCTCTCTCTCTCTCTCTCTCTCTCTCTCTCGCACTTGGTTCACCGGGTATATTCGACAGGTAGTTTTTGGAATTATTTTCCATGAGTCTGGTTGCTCCTATAATTACTGGAATGATGGAGATCTTCCTAAGATTCCAATTTCTTTTCATCTCAAACATAAGACTTTGGTATTTCGTTATCTTTTCTTACTGCTACTTTTGATATTCGACTTTTTTTACAGATGTTTCAGTGGAGATATTTACTACACAATTCATCTAGTCTGGTGGAGTATCCAGTTTCGTTCTGTTACACAAGGTGACATCACTTGAATAAGATGCAACATTCCTCATCAAAAGCCAGTGTGTGTTAGCCACACCGAAGAGATCCTATTTGGGCTGCAAATATCATGTGATTTTGAATATTTGGTCAGGGTTTTACTTGTAGGGAAAATATCCTCAAGCCAGGTTGTCCTGACGAACCCTTGTAGAGAGAGACAATCGAGAATAGTGAATAGCGATAGGCATTCACGTTTTCTCAAGTTCTATATATAGGGCGATCCGAAAGAAACTCCCTATTCTAAAATAACTGTAATACGTCAAGGATGAGAGTTCATATAGTTTTAATTTGAATAAAATAAAATACACATCAAATGCGCTTGAAAGCCAAATCACAACGTAATATTAGGAAAATAAACAAATATTTTACGTGTTTGAAATTTATCACAAATATATTTCGGAGGTATACTCCATCTTCAGTATGTTGTTTTGTTTCCCTTTTCTTCTTCCTTGCCATGTTGTAAATTTGGAGAACGAAGTCTGTTTGTATAGTGCCGTGCACGCGTATATACCAAGTAAAAGGTATTCAAGAGAGAAACTCATGAATTTAACAATGTTATTAAGAGTGCTCAATAAAAAGAAAAAAGAGCAAGATATATTTTTATTGATATAGATAAATTTACATGGTCACAACCCTGGACATGCTAATGTTTCAGACAGGTGGTCGGTCAAGACGACGTCCTCGTCAGGCGACTTAATAAAGTTTGTTTTCCGCTGAAGAAGTTCAGTTCTTAAATAAAAGATGAGAAAACTATTTGTTTAAAAAAATAAAACATGTTAAAAATTTAGATGGAGAGGGGTTATATGACAGCTAAACTTTGAAAGTAAAGGCAGAAAAAGAAGGGGAAAGAAAAGAAGAAAAAGAAAAAAGCGGGGGGGGGGGGACAAATCCTGTGTAATCGAGATTGTCAATGTACCTATTTACTATGCCTGCACAGCATTAGCCAGAGGTGGGTTGAACCATATTCCCTCTTTCTTTCTTAGAACTGCACAGCAGTGGAACTCTTTGCCGCTTGCTTGTTTCTATTGTTGTGACCATGTAAATTTATCTATATCAATAAAAATATATCTTGCTCTTTTTTCTTTTTATTGAGCACTCTTAATAACATTGTTAAATTCATGAGTTTCTCTCTTGAATACCTTTTACTTGGTATATACGCGTGCACGGCACTATACAAACAGATTTCTTTCTCCGAATTTACAACATGGCAAGGAAGAAGAAAAGGGAAACAAAACAACATACTGAAGATGGAGTATACCTCCGAAATATATTTGTGATAAATTGTGAAAATATTTGTTTATTTTCCTAACATTACGTTGTGATTGGGTTTTCAAGCGCACTTGATGTGTATTTTATTTTATTCATATTAATAAATATTTTTATCCATAGACATAAATATATTTCACGTTTTTGTTTATTAATTTTGACAGATAGTGTTATACATGCGACTGGAGACCGCCTGTGAATTTAATATTTCCCCTTACACCTCCTCCCTTTTTTTTTTTTTTACCTGGGGGTCACCACTTATCAAGGCCCGGAAACCACTCGGGGATAAGGTTTATTGCATGTACAGTAATCAATGAGATAGTATTGTAGTAATCATTAGTATTGGGGGTTTTGATAGAGTGTCTTACTTAAGGGGGCGGTTTATCAGGAGTTTGTTTATGTTGGACTTGAAGACGTCCAAGTTGTAGTCAGGTGGGAAACAGGCAAACGGAAGAGAGTTCCACAGTCGTGCACTTCTAAGAAAGAAGCTCTGCTCCTGGAATCTACGTTTGGATTTAGGCACGGATAAAGAGTGGGGAAAATTATTGACATTTTACATTTACACCTAGGAAACCAATCGATACAACCATTATATATATATATATATATATATATATATATATATATATATATATATATATATATATTAATCCACATACAGTACTGTTTTGCTGTTTCATGGCTCATCAGTGTGGCTAGCCAAACAACTACCTCAAGCCAGGATCGAAACCCAACCGCCCATACGACAGTCGAGGCTTTAAACCATTACGCCAATCTGCAGCTGCTGTGCGGGCAGTGAATTAACAATGTTTTGACATTGTCTGAATACCTAAGCTCGATTTGTTTACACAAAGAGTATCGCTTAATACACCAATGGTATATCGTGTATCACTTCCCAATATGCTCATCTCAAGATGAGGATATATATATTCATTTATTTTTTTCTTTCTTTCTTTTTGAACTGTTTTCCTCATTTCCGTAGTTGCTTTTTTTCTTTTTCTCATATTTTGCTTCTGATGTTTCCAGGCCAGGACCATCACATTTGTGTCACATGCAGTGATGACACGACCATCCAAGTTGTCGAACTCACAAATGGTATCCTTTGATCAAAAATACTCGTTCGTTTAATTTTTGATAAACCATTGTAAAATATTCCTCGACTGATTTATTTTTTTATATTTGTTTATTTATTTATATTTATTTTTTAAAACTTATTTGTTCATGTATATATATTTCTTATATTTATCTGTTTATATTTATTTTTTATATTTATTTGTTTATGTATATTTATTTTTATATTTATTTGTTTATATATATTTATTTTTATATTTATTTGTTTATATATATTTATTTTTATATTTGTTTATATATTTATATTTTTTATATTTGTTTATATATATTTTATATTTATTTGTTTATATATTTATTTTATTTTTTATATTTGTTTATATATATTTATTTTTTATATTTGTTTATATATATTTATTTTTTATATTTTTTTATATATATTTTATATTTATTTGTTTATATATTTATTTATTTATACTTATTTGTTTTTTGGAACAATAAAAGTCTCGCCCTAAAGAAAACAACTGATATGGGCTGACAAAATATAGGTAATTAATGATTTCGATCGTTCTCTCCGTGTCTTCCCCTTACTACAAGGTAGAACGATAAATTTGTCACCCTAAAGAAAACAACACTACAGCTTTATTTAAAAAATTTTTTGGAAAAAATCAATTCAAGTAACTTGATTAGTAGAGCTGACATCTATTCAATGTAACCGTCTTCAGCCTCAATCACCATCTCAATACAGGTCCGTAACTAGGAGCATGCCTTTTCCACAAGCGCCAGCAGAAGCTTGGTGGCGATCAGGCTGGCTTTGGTGTTGTGGGAGGTCTTGTTGGTGATGTTCTCAACGTATGACCAAATGAAATAATCTAGCGGATTCAGATCTTATAAATATTTAAATAATAGTAGGGACACCCGACGTTGTCTGGGATTGAATGTTCTACTCTCTCATACTCATAATGTCATTGAAATCAGTGAAATCATTTTAAATTCAAATTTGTTGATTGCCTGCTCTAGCTAGGGACCCATCGAAGTGCACCAGGAGGAAGCTTCACATGCCTCCTCACAGTAACTTGGTTCACTATACATTGTAAAGTTCATTTAAAGTTTAAAGTGTAAAAGTCAAGCATCATGGTTCAATCGTGCTCCAAATAGAAACATTCATTTCGAATGAAATAGCTTCCCCTCCTCTCTTGGCACTGATCTTATTTTGGCACTCTTAAGTTCAGAAATAATCTTGGTAGATATTATGTTTAAAATAATACCACAGGTAAAATTCTGGGAGGTGATAGTCCGATGAGTTTGAAGCCCATTTTCCACCTCTTCAGATTATTGAATAGCAATAAAACAAAGAATTTACAAAAATACAAAAGCAATATAAATCAGTTGTGCTCCAAAAGTATGTGCGTGTCGCAGGAAAATATTTTTAAATACTTTATTTTATTTCGATTCTGTTGAAATGTAAGCAGTTGAAAATGATGACGGGACTGTTTTTTTTTGTGTTTTTTTTTTTATAAACACTGCTTGTCAACATCCAATTTCTAAACCAGACACCATCATCAAGTATGTAAGACCATATGCTGCCCCTCAACAACTGGTGACCCCGATACATCATGGTTTTCTTTTTCTTGTTCTCATTCTCTCCTTGTCATCTTGGTGATTGTCGAGGGTGCGAGCACTGGTTTACAAAAAATAAAAGCAAGAGAGATTCACAAGAAAGAACACAAACTAATATATTGTGTGTAGATCAGCTGTGCTCTGGTTGAGTGTGATATTATTAGCGTAAAAAAATGGACCCCCCCCCCAAACATTGCTGTCTGTCAAGGCATGTTAGTTCATCTGCTTATCGTATCGTTTGCTTAAGTCTCTAGTCTATCGGCCAGAACCCAACTGCCATAATTTGTCTGTTAAGAACTTTGATAAATCGTGTATGCATCAGTTGTGCTCTAAGAGTGTGTCAGTGTGTATCACTCTTGTGTTAAAAAGATCCCCAAACTATAGATTCCACATTTTATTTAAGTTCCTGTATATCGGCTTAGATTTTTTTTTTTTAAGACTTCACGTCTCATTGCAATCATATTTATGTATGTGTGTGGAGGGGGGGTGTATGGGTCCAAATTTTTTTTATTTTTGAATTGTAGAAGGCTTTTGGGACTCGAGTCTGGGGATATCTTGGACATCTATTAAAATTTGTTGGATCGGTAAGTCCTGCACGAAGGATCACCACTTTGTGGTAGTGTGCAGGCTTTAAAATTAAGAGTGATCCACTCAGGCGATCAAATGGAATTTAGAGACTTTCTGAAGTTCTGGGTGTAATGAAAATGCTTGGATCCTCCCCTTTGGAGACAAGACGGAATGTGACTGGATCTAGTGAAGGGCAAAAGACAAAGGGATGGCTTCTGGTTGGCTGATAGCCATTTGGAACCCGTAATAAGGATGCAGAGTTAAAGCTAACCGATTCCCAATATAACAAAAAACGAAGACATCTGAGAAGACACACAATGACGCGTCTTCTTCGGCGACCCTCCCCCATTGCATTCTGGTTGAGACTTGCCACTGATTTTTTTTTTCTTTAGTATACATTGACGATAAACAAAGGATTTTGTTAGCCAACAGCTGCTACCTCCCCCCTATAAATTGTACAAAGTAAGAAACACCTTATGAGCATTCTAACTTGTAATCTTTAGTGCAATAATTATTCCGTGTTATGAAAAAAAAACTGATCCTTGACTTCTTTTGTCTTTGTTTGTCGAATGCCTGTTGCATGGAAGTGCAGTCCATTTCAGATCGGCCCTGTTGATGCAGTTTGAAAGCCGAACCAAGATTTTGAGACAGGTGAACGAACCATAGCGGAGGTAAAGGTGATGCCACAAGGATTGGAACCAGGTGAACGTTTCTTTCAATCCTGTGCACTTGCTCCAGCCCGTAGGGGTTACATTATGACTGAAACTTGGTGGGCAAGTCAGGCATAGATTGAAATTTTTGTTTGTACCAAATACTGTTGGATTATAGAAAGAATTTGCAATTTTATTGAAGCTTCCATGAGTAACATATTTCTTTTTGATGGGGTAATCAGCCTGAAAATTCCTTAACACTTTCCTCAGACCATTCCAAGAATATGGACCTAAAAGTTCTTTCAGTGTTCCGAGGACATATATCAAGCATCCAGGCATTGGTTTGCCTGAAAAGTCTGATTCCGCCCTGCCGGGAGGACGGACAGAGTTATCTAATCTTGTCTGCTGGTGGGCGCGCACAGTTTAACTGCTATCGGCTTACGTTTTTCAACAGAAACGGTCAGGAAGAGAAGGATGGACCAGATATCGTTTGCGTTCCCGAGCATCTATGTTCGGAATTTTTGGTGAAACGTCTTCCAAAGCACTGGGCGGTTAAAAAACTGACCATCGATCCAGAAACAAGGATCATGGAATTGACAGCATTTTATGGTCGGACGGTTCATCCAAGAATACCTGAAAATATCGTCCTTATAGGAATGGCTGGTTCGGATGGTTTAGTACGGTAAGTACAAAAAATTTTTTACAGAACTTTTTTATCAAGTTTATGTAAAAAAATGTTTATCATGTCTATGCAAAATTATTTTTATCATGTCTATGCAAAATTATTTTTATCATGTCCATACAAAAATTATTTTTATCATGTCTAAGCAAAATTTTTTTCTTATGTCCATGCAAAATTATTTTTCTCAGGTTCATACAAAATTTTTTTTTATCATGTCCATGCAAAATTATTTTTATCATGTCCATGCAAAATTTTTTATATCATGTCTATGCAAATTTTTTTTATCATGTCCATACAAAAATTATTTTTATCATGTCCATACAAAAATTATTTTTATCATATTCATGCAAAATTATTTTTATCATGTCCATGCAAAATTATTTTTATCATGTCCATGCAAAATTATTTTTATCATGTCCATGCAAAATTTTTTTATCATGTCCATGCAAAATTATTTTTATCAAGTCTATGCAAAATTATTTTATCATGTCCATGCAAAATTTTTGTTATCATGTCCATGCAAAATTATTTTTATCATGTCTATGCAAAATTTTTTTATCATGTCCATGCAAAATTATTTTTATCATCTCCATACAAAATTTATTTTTATCATGTCCATGCAAAATTATTTTTATCATGTCCATACCAAAATTTTTTTATCATGTCTATGCAAAAATTGTTTTGCACCATCTTTTCAAAATCAAAGATGACGTAAACATCACAAAACACAATTGCAAGTACTCTTCGGATCTTTTCAGATTTATGTAATTACACCCATGTATTTTTTTTCGTTTAAAGTTAATGACTTCTGATGAGTCAGGACAGAAAATATTAAAATTATATGAATGTTTCTGCCTTACAAAGCAGTTGGTGTCAAAAATTGAATATTTTAACATGCTAAAAGAAATAAATGGTAAGATGGACAACTTGGAATTTGAAATAAAGACTTTTGTTATTTTATATACATATATTGTTCATCCAAGCACCGAATTATGAAGCAAGAGTTGCATAATTTCTAACCACATCTCTCCTGAATCAGTACTGCTTGATTCCAGTAGCAAGGAGAAGTGCAGGACGACTGGAAACAATGCCAACATAGGTAAAGAGCACAGACAGAAGCTAATATGACCAAATAGTCCCCCATTTTAATACTGACCAGGCTCAACAATTCTTAACTTCTGTGATTTAATAAGAACTTATGTGTCAACACGATTATGCTGCAATGTGTGTGTATATATATATATATATATATATATATATAAAATGAACTCTTTTTCTGAGTCAACGGCCAACTAGCACCGTGTATATTTGTGTGTGTGTATATGTGTATTGGGGTGGAGAGGGCTCCCGTAAGCCGTGGTGAAGGCAACCTTTCTAGGAGAAGCAAATCTCTGATTTAAAAAACCATAAAGCGGAAGACCAGTACCCGCATTAAGCTGGTCTGCAGTTTAACTTGTTGCTGGCTATCTTGCTCTTGCTTGTTGCTGGATCTCAACATTCTGAACCGAGAGAGAGACTTAGCTGTCGTACAAAGCTAAGACTCTGTAACATCATCTTTGTATAGATACTCCCTCAGGTATTTGGGCTCATGGATTTTAAATGTCTGAGGGAGTGGCACTCGTCTGCCAAGACGTTGCAATCATCATATATATAAAAAGTGAACATGTCTGTGTATCTGTGTGTGTACATTTCCCTACACAATAACTCTGTCAATTTTAAGTCTACAGACTCGAAATTTGATATACAGGGTACTCAGATTTGGGAAAATCGATGTGATTGGTTTTCGGCCAGAAATTTGGCGATTAAGGGGTCAAAGTTCAACGATTTGACCTTTGAGAACTCTACCAAACTCCTCCAACGATTTTGGATCTAAACACTTGAAATTTTAGATATAGGTTCCTGGGACATGGATCTAACTTAATAACTCGTGTAACTAAGTAGATAAAATGGTAATAAAAAATATGTATATATAAAAGTGAGAATGTGTGTGTGTGTGAGAGAGGACACTTCTTAACCTACATAGTCAGCAAATTTTTTGTATACGGACTTGAAATTTGGTATATAGGGTAGTCAGACATGTAGAAAAGGGGATGCTGAGGAATGAAAATTGGTACTTTGGGGGGGGGCATCAGATTTTTATCTGGTTGTTAATTTTTTCATGAGATTTGAGAACACTTTTTAAAGAACATCGCAAGCTGGTCTAATGGCTATCGTACTTGACTCACTGTCGTTAGGTTTTAGTTTCGATCTCAGCTCGAGTATTTTTGTTCTTTTTACTTACAATAAAAGCATAATATTCACATGAACATGTCTCAGTTTCTTTGGTTTTTTTTTTTTTACTTTTTAAGGAGTTTTGCGTTACATTAAATTTTTTTTTTTTTTACATGGAGATCCCCACTTATCAAAGCCCAGAAGCCACTCGAGGATAAGGGTTATTGCGTGTATTGTAATCAATGGAATAGTATCGTAGTAATCGTTAGTATTGGAGATTTAATAAAGTATCTTACTTAAGGGGGGGGCGGTTTATCAGGAATTTGTTTATGTTGAACTTGAAGACATCCAAGTTGTAGTCAGATGGGAAACAGGCAAACGGAAGAGAGTTCCACAGGCGTGCACTTCTAAGAAAGAAGCTTTGTTCATGGAATCTACGTTTGGATTTAGGCACAGATAAAGAGTGGGGAAAATTACTGACGGTGGTTTCAGCTAGATGGGTGTTTTTCATGAAAGATTGATGAGGGGGGGACCAGAGATTGGAGCTCAGACGAGCACTTGCCATGGAAATAACAATTAACGCCGGGTACATCTTCTAGTATATATATATATATATATATATATATATATATATATATGTATGTATATATATATGTATGAGTTGAGACTGTCATGGTGGATCGTTATAATCCTCCCTTCTTTGGTCCAAAGGAATAACTATTATTTATAGGGTGTATATAACACTACACGACTGCACCTCGAAGGAGGAGGTAATGCCCTTCCTTAGTCCTAGCATTAACCCTGTCCTGGGTATCACCTTAAAAGACAATCAGTTGTAAGGCCTCATTTGGGGGGGGGGGATTAGGAAATGTGGAATTGTTCTTTAGTTACCACTAGCGAGGGGTACCCGGTGTTGCCCGGGTGTTTGGAGGTGTGTGGGGGGGGGGGTAAAAAAAAGTAAGTATGAGGATCGAACCCGAACCGTTGAGGCAAAGTTGTGAAAAAAAAAAAAGTGCGACGTTAACCATTGCCCCACCGCGAGATGCTTACGGAAACACGTTTGAATTTATTTAATTACTTGGATTTAGCAGGTGCTCGTTTTAATGAGTTAATGAGGTCAAGTTTGACTGCGGGATTTCATTTACTGCTGAACGCTTTTTTTTTTCCCCCCAAGATGTTATAGGAAAAAGACTAACCCACATGCGGCGAGCGACAAATATTGAATATTTATCTTCCCAAAATCGAGCAAATTAAATAGACAGGCGAGCTTCGTTGTTAACTGTGAGCTATTACGATTTATATGTGATATAAAAAGTTTTAAAAAGTTGTGAACCGACCGACCGCTTCTCTGAAAGAAGTCTTTTGTAGACACACAGAAAGAGCGAACACACATCCATACATTTTTTCAGGTTGTTTGAAGATATTGGTTTCCTGAACCAAAATGCACTAGACATTGATATTACTGTTTTTTTCCTATCCCTTTGCAAAACTCAATCATGTTCTGCAAAGTAAAAAAAAAGAACAGCTCTCTTTCAACAAAACTATCAAACAAAACACCATGAATAAATATTTGGAGATTTAAAGAGCTTGAAGCATAAAATCTTTTTCTCAAATTAATGGATTCAGTATTTAATAATGCAAAAAAGATTGACATGCCGTAAAACAAAACAATCAAACCAAACATCATGAATAAATATTTGAAGATTTAAAGAACTTGCAGCATAAAATCTTTTTCTCAAATTAATGGATTCAGCATTAAATGGTTGGAGAAAAGTTGATGTACTGTAAAACAAAACAATCAACCAACAACCCTAAGTCCAGGTGGTAATACAAAAATAAATTTCTTATTGCTTGATTTTGTATGAAAGTGTTTTTTTTTTTTTCAAATATAATTTTTGTGTATCTTTGCACGTGGCATTTCATTTTTGCTGCATGTTGATTTGATGTAAAATTCTGTAATTCTTTTTTTTTTTTATATATAAATTTCTGAAATTTTTTTTTTTTTTTTTTTCAGGCTTTACAGTTTTAACGAAGAATCACGCCGACTCCATCCTCTCTGGCAGTCCTCCGTCTCTGACAGTTGCATCTTACAAGTTACCCACTTTGTCCATTCCCCAAACGACGACGATGACGACAGCGATACTTCTCGCAGGGTATTCCTTCTCTCTGCTGCCACGGACGGTTATATACACTTCTGGGAAATCACTGTGCTTTGCCATTCTCTGCTTCGACGCAATTCCAAAGAGATTCCTTCATCTTCCGAGAATGGTATTCTTGAGAATTTTGCTGGCATTCAAGATGATTTATCAGAGACTCTCTCAGAATTCTCCAACGAGAAAACCGAAGAATCAAATTCTAAGAATAGCTGTGAACGTATAGAAGAATCAGATTTTGGCATTTTGGCTCATATGTCTGGAATAAACAGCTTGCATATCAAACCAGCATCTAGTAAGTGGAATCAGAAGACTTTTAATAATTCATATTATTTAAATTCTCCAGATTACTGTTCTCATCTTTCTATTGCAAGCAAGGGACAGTAACTCTGTATTGACAAATACAGAGTTACATCTCTTTTTTTCAGTCTATGTATTCTAGTGGTTCCCAACCACTGTGCCACGCATACTAATGTGCCGTAGAATGATTACTAGTGAGCTTTGAAAAGATAACAGCTAGAAGGCATTTAATTTCATTTTGTTTAAATAAAAACATTTCTTAAATTACGATAACACTGCTCAATTAAAACTCCCGAATTTCTGGAATGTAAAGGTTTTGTGCATATTAATCCGAGCTTCTACAAACTTCGCTGTTAAAATAATTTTTAAACAGCTCTAAAGCAATACCTAAACACAGTGGTTCCAAACCAGTGTGCCGCCGCATGATTACTGGTGTGCCGTGAAGAGATAACAGCTAGAAGTCATTTAATTTCATTTTATTTAATAAAGACATTTAATTTCTTAATCATGATAACATTGCTCAATTCCAACTCTTAGTAAAAAAGCCATCGAAATCTGCAATTCTCAATTTTGTACCTATGTGAACTTTCTTTTCATTTCTTTTCTTTTTTTTTCTTTTTCTTTTTTTTATCTTTTTTCTTTCTTTTTGCTTTTTCTATCTCTTCACTTTCCTTTTTTATTTTCTATTTCTTTCCCTTTGCTTTTTCTTTCCTTTTTTTCTTTTCTTTACTATCTTCTTTGTCTTTTGTTTTTTCTTTCCCTTTTCTTTCCCTTTTCTTTTCCTTTCCTTTTTTATCTTTTTCTTTTTCTCATTTTTAATTCTTCTTCATATTTCTTGTGTTTATGTTAAAAATCTTATCCTGCGTTAACAGAGTCCAAAATAGACTTTGTAGTCTAGTGGGGATGCCCTTTTCTCTTCCCTGCAACCTCTTTTTCACAGAAGAGATGTTGCAAGATTGTCTCTGCTTTATCGTTATTTTCATGGCAAGTGCTCGTCTGAGCTCCAATCTATGGTCCTCCGTCACCAAACTTTCGTGAGAAACACTCATCTAGCTGTAAACACTATCAATAATTCATCCCACTTTTTATCTGTGCTTAAACCTAAACGTAGATTCCATGCACAAAGCTTCTTTCTTAGAACTGCACGCCTGTGGAATTGTATTCCGTTTTCCTGCTTTCCAGCTGACTACAATCTGATTGTTTTCAAGTCTAACGTAAACAAGTTTTTGATGAGCCGTTCCACTTAAATTAAAAAATTTACCGAATTTTCATTACTAATGATTACTATGTTGTCCAATTAACTACTGTACACACTTTAACTCTTATCCTCGAGTGGCCTCTGGCCTTGATAAGTGGTGATGCCTATGAAAAAAAGGATGTGACTAACAAAATCTCTATAAGAAAACGAAGTACCGTTATTACCCTTCTTCACCCCTCTCTCTTTTCTGTCTCTCCCCCTCTCTCTCTCTTTTCTGTCTCTCCCCCTCTCTCTCTCTCTATTCTGTCTCTCCCCCTCTCTCTCTCTCTCTCTATTCTGTCTCTCCCCCTCTCTCTCTCTCTATTCTGTCTCTCCCCTCTCTCTCTCTCTCTATTCTGTCTCTCCTCCTCTCTCTCTATTCTGTCTCTCCTCCTCTCTCTCTATTCTGTCTCTCCCCCTCTCTCTTTTCTGTCTCTCCCCCTCTCTCTTTTCTGTCTCTCTAACTCTCTCTCTTTTCTGTCTCTTCACCTCTCTCTCTCTCTCTCTTCTGTCTCCCCCCTCTCTATCTCTCTATTCTTTCTCTCCCCCTCTCTCTCTCTATTCTGTCTCTCCACCTCTCTCTCTCTCTCTCTCTCTCTCTCTCTCTCTCTCTCTCTCTCTCTGGTATAAAGTATCACTTTATTTTATTTTTAAGTCAAGGCAAACATGGGAGCAAGTGATAGGGATGGATTTTCAAGGAAAAAGGGATAAAGACATGACTATAAATAGGTCAGTTTAAGAATTAATTTCTGAAAACCGTCCAACACATGCCAGCATGTAAAACAGATGTTAAACCGATGCTGCTGCTGCTGACGATAATGATGCTGTTGATGGAGATGAAGATAATGCTGAAGATGATGATGCTGATGGTGATGAAGAAGATGATAATGATGATGATGCTGAAGATGGTGATGATGATTGCTGCTGATGATGATGATGATGATGTTGATGATGTTGATGAAGAAGATGAAGATGATGCTGAAGATGATGTCCACGTGTATGAAATTTTGTATCGCTATTATCCAGTTAAAAAATGTAATAAAAAAGGACAAGAAATTTTCTTCTATCAAATTCTTGTATAAGACGCAAGTGATATTTGGCTAGAATCAAAGTGTAGGATCTGTTCTTCTGCTCTGCCATCAGTCAATGAAGAAGAGATCTTTCTAGACTAAGGCAATTTTAACTCTTGTCCCAATCTAAAGTGTCTCTTTCAAAGAAGCTGAAGTTTCCTCTACATTGGAGACTGATTTAACTTTTCCCTCGTAGGGAGGCTGGTAAATAGGAACATCCTTACAGTGGGTCGTGGGTTTGCTGATGGGGAGAAGGTAGGCCTATGGATTTTTTTTTCTTTTCTTTTGTTTTTCAATTTTCACCCCAAACAAGGCACATTTCCACTTTGAAGTAGAGGCTACTATCAGGGACATAAGTTGCAGGGGTATTATGAAGGGAGATGAGCAGCAAGATGTCTGTTCACATTACATTTGAACTTCTGCATGTCAGTACAGTTGGGAGAGCAGAATACCGGAAGGGAGTTCCAAAATCTAGCAGTCTTGTAGAAAAAACAATTAGAGTAGAAGGCTTTCTTACATCTAGGGATCTTTACTGTTTAGGGGTGGGATTTTGCTGCTTGTCGGGTTTGTCGGGGGTGTTCACGTCGAGGGCGTACAAGTGCTTGTAGTTCGTCAGAACATTCACCATTAAAATACTTGTAGAACAGGCAGAGGGATGCAACATTTCATTGATGGGACAGAGCCTGGAGCTTAGATGACTGTTCAGGACTCTCTCTTGAACCCTATCCAGGAGTGAGAGACTAGTAGCAGATGCACCAACCCAAATATGACAACAGTACTCAATACATGGCCGAATGGTGGCCTTATAGAGGTACAGGATACTTTCAGGCGTAAGTAGTTTTCTAGCACAGTAGAGAGAGCCCACCTTCTTCGCAGCAGCCTTGGCAATGCTCTCAATATATCTGTTCCAATTCATGTTCCCTGTGAACGTTAGGCCGAAGAGTGTCGACCAATTTTCAGGGAGCTTCAACTCCTAAAGCAATTAATTGGTTCTGACATTTTTGATCCCCAGTCAAAACCTTGATCTTTCATTTCTCAAAAAAAAAAAAAATTTCAAATCCTTTCCTCTTTTGATTTGCAAAATAATTTGCCCGTTTCATAATTTAACTTGATTCTTCTCTCGATTGTAGACGGCCGATACATATTAGCGAGCGGTGGAGATGATAATGCATTCTTTGTGACGTCTTTCGTACTTTGCCCGACAGATTCATCGTTGGACGATAAAGCTGTTACCTGTCAATTTTCTTTAACGAATCAATTTGCTCATGCAGCACAAATTACAGGTGGGTTTTATTTTCTCGTCTAAGATTTTTTGTGTACGCCTTTTTTAATTCTTGTTTACGTTCAACAATACCATCTCATCAGTATCTTTACAAAAACACTATTCACGCATGCATGGAGTATCGTTGCCGCATCTAGGCTGATGCATCTACCACTAGTCTCTCACTCTTAGACAGGGTCTTAAAAAAAGAGTCGCAAATCTAATATATCCTACACTATCGACCAAGCTTCAACCTCTGTTTCATCCCTGTGCCTGTTTTGTAAGTATTTAATGGAATGTGCTCTGATGCACTTATAACGCTTGTGCCCCCTTCGACGTACATACTTCCGATTAACCCGACAAGCAGCAGAATCCCACCCCTTCACTGTTAAGGTCCCTCGATGCTCTAATAGTTTCTAATAGTCAAGGGGGAGGGAATTCCAAAGTCTAGCAGTTCGAGAGAAGAAACTATGAGAGAGAAAGACTTTCCGGCATCTAAGGATCTCTACTGTGAAGGGGGTGGGATTTTGTTGCTTGTTGGGTTTGTCGGGGGGGGGGTATTTTCATTGAGGGGGTGGGTACAAGAGCTTGGAATTCGTCAGAGCACCTTCCATTAAAATGTTTAGGATTAATCAATGGGAGTTTGGTCGATAGAGCGAGATCTATAAGGATGGCAATTCTTTTTTGAACCCTGTCTAAGAAAGAAAGGCTAGTAGCAGATGCACCAGTCCAAATGTGGCCTGGTGCTACCAGATCAGGCTGTCTAAAGATATTGGCTTCCTGAGATGAAAGTCACCTAACATTGATGCTTTTTGTTTTTATTCTTCCGTTTGTAAATCATGTTCTGCAAAAACAAAAAAACAACCCACCCCCCTTTTCTTTCTTCCCATTCCCCCCTTTCTCTTTCTTTCTCCCCCACACTTCCTGACTGGTTTTTTAACTTAAAATGTACCAAACATTAATACTGTAACCCTTTTCCCTCTCCCATTGCAAAACTCATTCATGAAAAAAAATGATAAAATCCACTATAAAACAACCAAATAGTACAAACTAGAGTTTGAAAATACAAAGTTGATTGGTTGGTTGTTTCGTTTTACGGCATATCAACCCTTTTCAGGTCATTTAATGTCGAATCCAGTGATTTGAAAGAAAATTTTTTTAATAGAATATATGTTTTTTTTTTATGTTTTTTTTTTTTTTTTTTTTTTTTTTCCAAGTCATTTTCAATTTAACCCATAGTTGGGACACTAACAGGTACTACCACTCCAGGTCAGAGTGGACCTGCGAGCAATGGCAATTAAAGGGTGGCTCCACACTCCCTAAAGCCCGCAAGCTGGAGCCTAACCATCGGATATAGTTTAAGGTCATATCCAGGACCGAAGATACAAAGAGCTTGAAAAATAAAAAACATTCTGGATGCAACATGAATATTATTTCCAAAATAACTGGATTCAGCATTAAATAACCCAAAATAGGTTGATATTCCATAAAAACAACCAAACCAAACTCTACAAATAAATATTTGAAGATATAAAAACTGGATTCGGCGTTGAATCACCTGGAAAAGGTTGAAACAAAACAGCGATACCAAATGTGGCAACAATACTCCATGCATGGGCAGATGGTAGTCTTCTAGGAGTACAAGATAGCGATGTGAAAGTGCTTTAAAATTATTTTTTTATTATTATTCAGGCATTCACATCATAAACGAACATTTTATCGTGACATCCTCAATTGACCAAAGAATATGCGTGTGGCATTTACAGTCGAACGAGACAGAGAAGAAGGTAAATCCATTTTTTTTTGTATCCTCATAGTTTTTAGCTTTAATTTTTTATTTATTTATTTTTTTTATTTATTTTTTTTATTTATTTTTTTTTATTTTAATTTTTTTAATTTTTTTTAATTTTAATTAATTTTTTTATTTATTTTTTTTAATTATCTTTTTATTATTTTTTTGTTTATTTTTTATTTACTTTTTTATTTATTTCTATTTATTTTTTAATTCTTATTTTATTTTAATTTTTATTTTATTTTTTTATTTATTTTTATTTTAATTTTATTTTTTTATTTTATTTTTTTTAATTTATTTCTTTTTATTTATTTTATTTTTTTTAATTTATTTCTTTTCATTTATTTTTATTTCTTTTATTTCTTTTTTATTTTATTTATTTATTTTTTTATTTATTTCTATTTATTTTTATTTTAATTTTTATTTTATTTTTTTATTTATTTATTTTAATTTTTATTTTATTTTTTTATTTATTTTTATTTTTATTTTTTTATTTATTTTTTTTTTTTTATTTATTTATTTTTTTTTTATTTACATGGAAAATTATTGACAGTGGTTTCAGCTAGCTTTATCCTCACATTTCTAAACATTGTTTATTTTTTAGGGGGTTTCAATCTCTGGTCCCCCCTCGCCAATCTTTTACAAAAAACACCCGTCTAGCTGAATCCACTGTCAAAAACTTTCCCCACTCTTTATCTATTCCTAAATCAAAATGTAGATTCCATGAACAAAGCTTCTTTCTTAGAACTGCACGCCTGTGGAACTCTGTTCCGTCTGCCTGCTTCCCTCCTGACTACAACTTGGATGTCTTCAAGTCCAACCGCTCCCTTAAGTAGACACTTTAAATATCCACACTAACGTACTGTACTTACAATAACCCTTATCCTTGAGTGGCTTCCGGGCCTTGATAAGTGGTGACCACCTTGTAAAAAAAAAAAAATTTTTTTAGGGGGTTTCAGTGCTAGACTTATTGATAGTTTATTGCCCAAGACTTGGGTTCTTGCCCAAAACTCTCCCTATATTAAAAATGGCAACACATCAAAGGCCGTAAATGATGATGTTTTCTCTGATTTTCTCTCCTCTCATCTTTAGCGCATGGTACAGTGGGGAAAGAGGTGGCTGGTTACCTTTAATGCATCTGAGACCAAGCTCCTATCTCTACATCATAAACGCTCTGATCCCTATCTGGCATCAATTGAAATGGATGGCTCTCGTCTAGGGGAGGCCCCATGTTTTGATAAGCTTCTGGGTTGGACCTTTACTCCTGATCTTAAATGGAACACATACATCAAGTCTGTGGCCAAGGTCGCTGGGAAAATGGTGGGATCCTTCTACCGCTCCAGAAGATATCTCACTAATGATGCAATTCTCTATCTATATAAAAGCCAAGTACGTCCAAAGATGGAGTACTGCTGCCACATCTGGGCAGGAGCTGCTAAAAACAGCCTATCCTACCTTGACAGAGTACAAAATAGACTTCGTGGCTTGGTGGTGGATGCCCTTTTCTCTTCCCTGCAACCTCTATCCCACAGAAGAGACGTAGCGAGCCTGTCTTTGTTCTATTGTTATTTCCATGGCAAGTGTTCGTCTGAGCTCCATTCTCTGATCCCCCCTCGCCAATCTTTTTCAAAAAACACCCGACTAGCTGAAACCACTATCAATAATTTTCCCCACTCCTTATCCGTGCCTAAATCAAAACGTAGATTCCATGAACAAAGCTTCTTTCTTAGAACTGCACGCCTGTGGAACTCTGTTCCGCTTGCCTGTTTCCCTCCCGACTTTAACCTGGATGTCTTCATGTCCAACACAAACAAATTCCTGATGAACCGCCCCCCCCCCTAAGTAATGACTCCTTATCAATTCTCCAATACTATTGCTACACTATCTAATTAATTACTGTACAAACAATAACCCTTATCCCCGAGTGGCCATTGGGCCTTGATAAGTGGTGAACTCCATGTAAAAAAAAAAATAAAATTGTATATTGTAACAAAATGAAAATATGATATTCCAAAAATTATGTAAAATTAATCACGTAGTAGTATTTTTAAATAAGAAAATAAAATTTTATGTGTAATCGAGGAGAGACTATCTTATCTGCCATTTTTAAAACAAACTCAAGAAATAAAGGAAGATAGCTCTACAGTAATTCCAAAATCTAGCTGTTTGAGGGAAGAAACTATTAGAATAGAAAACTTTCTGGCATTTAGGGACATCAACAATGAAGGGGTGAGATCTTATTGCTAGGTGGGGTTTGTCGGGGATACGTATGTCGAGGGGGGTACTCAAGTGCAATGAGTTCATCAGAACACATTTCATTAAAATATTTGTAAAACAGGCACAGTGATGCAACATTGCGGGGATGGGACAGGGGTTGGAGCTTAGTTGACAAAATGGGCCCGATTAGATTGACAACTCTTTTTTGGACCCTATCTAAGAAGGAGAGGCTAGTGGTAGATGCACCAGCCCAGATATGGCAACAATACTCCATACATGGACGAATGGTGGCCTTGTAGAGGTACAGGATACTCTCTGGTGTGAGTAATCTTCTAGCTCGATAGAGAGAACTCACCTTCTTTGCAGCAGCCTTTGCAATATCCTCTATGTATTTGTTCCAGTTCATATTGCCCGCAAATGTTAATATATAAAAAGTTACATGTCTGTCTGTCTGTCTCTATATTTTCAAACTCTATCTCTTCCGAAACTAAAAATCACAGAGCGGCGCTAGAGGCCTTAAATGATTGGATTTTTTACGGACAGTTCTTTTATGGGTCTTAAGCCGGTTAAAATAGTTTTAAAGGGGTCAAAATTTTAAAAAAATCGTGATACATTCATCTTACTTTATTTTTAATTTTTAATCAGATCGTATGCATCACCAGCTTTTTGGTACCGTCACCAGCTTTGAATGGTACAGTTTTGGTTTCGATTCTAGCTGATAGCACTTGGATACTTTTTTTTTTTTTTTTTAACTTTTGAAATCACGACTCTATAATAATGTGTACGAAATCTGGACAAATTAAAATATCATATTTACGCGTATTTTATGCTCAGGCAAAGCTGGGCGCCCAATAGTAAATAGTAAACGAATAAATAAAAATCCATGTCAGCATTTTTTTTTCTTTTTTAACAAAAGCATTCATTACCATTACTAGGGGCATGCTAGGTAGGGAGTTGTGCAGATAGACGCTTGTTCACATTACATTAAGATTTCTGCATGTTGGTGCAGTCAGAGAAACAGTAAACAGGGAGGGAATTCCAAAGGCAAGGAGTACGAGAAAAATCCTTAGAGTAGAAAGTCTTCCAGCATCTGGAAACTTGTACAGTGAAGGGGTGGGATTTTGCTCTTTGTCAGGTCGGCAAGGAGGGGGTGGCAGCAAGTTTGTCAGAGCACATGTAACGTGTAGAGGGTCGATGGTGTCACACACACACACACACTAAATTGTAACAGAGCACGTATGGAAATATCGGCAGCAGCCGAAGGATGGCTGTCAAGCGATTGTATTAGCTGCAGAAGCAGTGTTTGAACGCATATGCAAATTAGGACAAGCTAGTGGGAAAAAGAAAAGGAAAACGGGGCACCACATAGTCAAAGAGAAAAAAGTCGATGCTGGAGGAGACGGACGTGTAAAGTGAAGGTGAGAATGGGCTAGCTGTTGCTAGTGTATGGTCGAACGAAAGAATGCAGTCGAAAAAGGTAGACATATAAGAAATGACTGAAAGAATTAGAATCATGATTTTCTTTCGGAAATAAAGTCTCTTTCATTCTTTTTCCTCTTTCTTTTTTATTTTTCTTTTTTCTTTCTTTTTCCTTTTTTCTTTCTTTTTCCTTTCTTTTTCCTTTTTTCCTTTCTTTTTTATTTTTCCTTTTTTCTTTCTTTTTCCTTTTTTCCTTTTTTTTTCTTTTTCGTTTATAAATCATTTAGGCAGGCCGATTTTCAGCCACCTATATCTCAGCTTCTCACCCCTGATGATTTTTTTATTATTATTATTATTGGAAATTGCTCCAGACAAGACATGAAGCCACTTGATGTAAGGTTAAAAAGAGAAAAGTCAAACGCTACCCGGCAATAAATGTTGCCAGCTAGCGTTGATTCCAATACAGAAAACAACAATCCTTCCCCTTTGTCAGAAAAACCGCTCTGAGACAGGTCCATCATGTAGCATTTCATTTTAGAGGGCATTTATATATCCAGTCCTACTGCAAGTATCTCCGTAATAAAAGACGTGAGGAATTCATTAACTCCTGATTCTAATCTGATTTTCCTTTCTGTTCTGATTCCAGTATGTGTGCGCCCTCAGTCGATACGTGGAAGTTTCCGATTTGTCAACGCTAGAAGTCTGGAAATGCGGGTAAGCAGCGACCATGATCTTTCTGTTTCATACAATTGCTTTTATCACATTCAGAGTAGCAGCGGCTGTGAATGTTGTTTTTTTTCTTTCCTTTTTTCTTTTTATATCCTCGTTGACGCTTTTTTTTTTTTTTTGTTCCAGATCTTAATCATAAAATGATTCCTGTTTTAGTCACTGTGTTGGATACAAGTGGGTATATAGCTAGTAGATAGTAGTGTTGGGACGATTAATCGGAATCGGAAAATTTGGGGGTATCGGAATCCAAAAAGATTTTTTTTGTTTTGTTTTTTTGTCTTTTTTCTTTTCTTTCCCATTTTCACCTCAAACAAGGCACAGTGCTGCTTTGATGTAGGGGGCTACTATCGGGGACATAAGTTGCAAGTGTATTATGCAGAGAGTTGAGCAACAAGATGTCTATTTACATTACACTTGAACTTCTGCATGTCAGTACAGTTGAGGAAGCAGAAACCCAGAAGGGAGTTCCAAAGTCTAGCATTCTGGGGAAGAAACTATTAGGGTAGAAGGTTTTCTTACATCTAGGGATCCCAAGATGTCTGTTCACATTACACTTTGTTATATCGTGAGATGCGTTAGATCAATATAACATAAAAAATCTTACCGCAGGGAGTCCAGCCTTCACGCTTGGTATATAGCAGCTCATGAGGAAAGAACATGACACGTATGAATAAATAAGGAACCACTCACATAACGATATACGTTTATTATGACGACACGCACACACACATAACTACATTTCAAAACATAATAGATGAAAGTGAGAAGTCCAAATATGATAAATGGATGAACGAGAATAATGTTCATCTCGCCATTTTAAAAGTCACTCTGTTTTCCTTCCACTGTTGGCCCTGTCGGTGAGACATTAGAATACGCCGACTGCCTCCCTGCAGAGGGTAAAAGTCCCTCAATGGGGGTCCTGGATATGACCTTAAACTATATCTAGTGGTGAGGCCCCAGCTTGTGGACTTTGGGGAGTGTGGAGCCACCCTTTAATTACCATTGCTCCCAGGTCCACTCTGACCCGGAGTGGTAGTACCTGTTAGGGTCCCAACTATGGGTTAAATAGAAACCGACGTGAAAACAACAAATATATTCTATTAAAAAAATTTTTTCTTCAAAATCTTTGGATTCGGCATTAAATAACCCAAAAAGGGTTGATATGCCGTAAAACAAAAACAACCAACCAACCAACCCTCCACTGTTCACTTCCGGTCGTTCATCTCACGAGAAATTAAAGTTTAGGACTACGGACAAAGGGAGGCGATTTTGCCCAAAGAAGTAAAGAGTTACTCCCCTTTGCATTATAAATTTGTTTGATCCCAATAGTGATCAAGTTGGGGATCAGAGCATTGGTGGTGAAAAGATAAAAAGCTTAGTTTTGTTTGATCCCAACACATTTGAACTTTTGCATGTCAGTACAGTTGGGAAAGCATAATCCCGGAAGAGAATCCAAAGTTTAACAGTTCTGGCAAAAAAAAACTATTGGAGTTGAAGACTTTCTTATATCTAGGGATTTCTACTGTGTAGGGGTGGGATTTTGCTGCTTGTCAGGTTTGTCAGAGATATTTACATCGAGGGGGTACAAGTGTTTGTAGTTTGCCAGAGCATTCACCATTAAAATACTTATAAAACAAGCAGAGGGATGCAACATTTCGTTGATGGGACAGAGGTTGAAGCTTAGATGACAGTTCGGGACTTATCAGCAAGCAAATTGATAAACTGCATTAAAACAATTAATATAATTTACGGATTCTATGTTGTTTTTCTTCTACCAAATATTAATTGTTCTTTTTTTATATTCCAGGAATCGTCTTTTTATCGGAGTTTGTGGAGCAGGTCTTTGTATCCTATCAATTAGTGCTGAATTTTTTGATGATGAAGACAATGTCACGGACAAAATCTTTTCCATGTCTTTCCTGACGAGTGCACATCTGGTGAAATGTCCATAACACTTAATATAAAAATAAAACGAAATTTAAATTTTTATATCCTCGTTGACGTTTATTTTTGTTTTTTTTTTAGTTCCAGATCTTAATCATAAAATGATTCCTGTTTTAATCACTGTGTTGGATACAAGTGGGTATATAGCTAGTAGATAGTAGTGTTGGGACGATTAATCGGAATCGGAAGATTTGGGGGTATCGGAATTGGAAAAATTGATGCCTATTTTCCGATGCCAAAACAATTCTTTTAATTGTCTTCTTTTTTTTTTTTTTTTGATTTTGATTAAAGCAAAATCTTCCGTTGCTGGTAATAATGATGAAATAATAAATATTTATTGATTTTAAATTACAAGTCCCCCACAAATGTATTTTGACGTTTGGGAAACCTTCTGCATATTTAACATAGTTAAATAATTAGAGATTTCTGAAGAATCAGAACCGGTAATTGTATCGGACTCTGGAATTTAGCACAGAATTGGTAATTGTATCGGAATCGGAAAAAATATTGGAATCGTCCCATCACTAGTACATAGATTAGTTGAAATTATGTTGTATAGGGAGGAGTTATGACACGGGCATATATTACAGTTCGTATTTACGTGAAAATATTATATTTACATAAGAAGAAGAAGAATATAGAGGCTTCATACCTTTTCTTTATCCAGGAGTTCTTCTGTCTTCACTGCTGGGCTCTGTGATAAACATGCAACGACCAACACCATAACCGATTGAGACACCTGTTTTTTCTCCTTTTGTGAAACCACAAAACAATACTTTATATTTTTAAAATATAAATTTATTTCAGCTGTCTCAGTGGTCTTCACAAGGCGTCTGCATTACGTGTCTACATGCTTGTTCTTTCAGCCCTGCTTCTTGGTTTTGAAGCATGTCTGTTCACTTTTGTGACCAAACTCAAACTCCTCAATCTAATCGTCTTGATCTCTTGACCTGTCAGTTTCAGTTACATCATCATTAAAAGTACACGTCTCCCAACGTGTGACTCCTGTCACGCACGCAACTGTCGAAGATCATTTTGTTTTCTTAACCTAGTTAATTTATGCAAACATCTTCAGCTAAACAATAAATAACTCCTAATCAAAACTTTTTTAACAATATCACTGGATAGATGGATAGATAATTTAACTTTTAACCATGTTATTATCTAACATTTACATTGTGCAGATGTAAGCTATAAACAGGATGTGTTGTAGACAAAGGGTCGGCAAAGATCAAACAAGTTACATTTCAGGAAATTAGTTAAGAGAGCATTATTTAAGAAATAAAATAAAGAGTATTTTTTTTTTTACATAGGCATAACCACTTATCAAGGGGGGACAAAAACTACAAACTAGTAACTGCCCATCTATACCACATATTGTTATAAAGATTTTTTCCTGAAAATGAGCGCTTATAGCGTATTGTGATAAAAAATATTAAATGCTCGAACTGGAAGCAAATTATGATGCAAGCTTTTCTTTTTCTTTTTTGATGCAATAAAGAAAACACAGTTGCTATTTTTTTTTTTTACATAAGCATCACCACTTATCAAGGCCACCAGACCACTCGAGGATAAGGGTTAAGAGTGTACGGTAGTCAAGTGGACAATATAGTAATCGATAGTAATGGAAATTCTGTAAATTTGTTAACTTAAGTGGAACGGCTCAAGAACTTGTTTACGTTAGACTTGAAGACAACCATATCGTAGTCAGCTGGAAAGCAGGAAAACGGAAAACAGTTCCACAGGCGTGGAGTTTTAAGAAAGAAGCTTTGTTCATGGAATCTACGTTTAGGTTTAGGCACAGTGGGGGGGAATTATTGATAGTGTTTTCAGCTAGACAAGTGTTTCTTGTGAAAATTTGGTAAGGGAGGGATCATAGATTGAAGCTCAGTCGAACATTTTCCATGAAAATAACGATAAAGCAGAGACAAACTTGCAACATCTCTTCTGTGAGAGGTTGCAGGGAAGCTATGAAGCTACAAAGTCTATTTTGAACTCTATCAAGGCAGGACAAGTCCTTTCTAACTGCTGCTGCCCAGATGTGGCAACAATACTCCATCCTTGGGCATACCTGGCTCTTATATATATAGAGTATTGCATCAGCAGTGAGATATCTACTGGATCGATAGAAGGATCCCACCATTTTTCCAGCGGCCTTGGCAACAGATTTGATGTACGTGTTCCATTTAAGATCAGGAGTAAAGGTCAAGCCCAGAAGCTTGTCAAAAATTGAGGCCTCCCCAAGACGAGAGCCATTCATTTCAATTGATGCCAGATGCGGATCAGAACGTTCTGTGCAGATTCATGAAAAAGATCATAGGTTACATCAGCTGAAATATTGTGATGAGAACAGTAGTCAAAGTAAAATCAAATTAAACTAACGCCCACTACCATTTTTTTTAAACATCCAGTATGAAGGTCAAGGGAGATCATTCAACTTTTGTGAGCTAAGGGAGGTAATTCATAAAATTTTAGATCTTTGTTTTATTGTAATGTGATTGTTACACTCAGACTGTTGTTACGTTTCAACCACTTCGACCAACACATTGTTTCACTGCGCCACATGGATTGCCCCACCGCGAGATGCTAACGGAAACGCGTTTGAATTTATTTAATTAGTTGGATTTAGCAGGTGCTCGTTTTAATGAGTTAATGAGGTCAAGTTTGACTGTGGGATAGTATTCATTTACTGCTGAACGCTTTTTTTTTTTCCCCCACCCCCAAGATGTTATAGGAAAAAGACTAACCCACATGTGGCGAGCGACAAATATTGAATATTTATCTTCCCGAAATCGAGCAAATTAAATAGACAGGTGAGCTTCGTTGTTAACTGTGAGATATTACGATTTGTATGTGATATAGTTTTATTGAACCGTCCCCCCAAGTAATCCAAGTTACAAAATTCCTACTAATGCTAAACCACAATGACAAATGTATACCCATTAATCCTTATCCTCGAGTGGCCCCTGGACCTTGATAAGTGGTGACCCCCATGTAAAAAAAATAAAAGTTAAAAAAATCCAAATCACCTCAAAATTTTTCTTTTCCTTCATTTTCGAAAAACATCTTTATTCATACAATCGTTTCTGCCCATTTTTTTTCTTGATAAATGATAAATTCAACATGTGTTATTTTTCTCCCCAATCCAAAAATCAAAGCAGTCAACATTAAAATTGTACAATTTTATTTTTATTTTTTCAAATCAATGTGGTTGCTTCTTTACAAATCTAAAAAGAAAAAAAAAAATTCAAAATTCAAATAATTTCAGAAAACATAAAAAGGAAAGAAATATCTTTTAAGCACAGTGGTTAGAATAGTTGGGAGAAAAAAAAAACAATGAAAGTCCAATTGTTAGTGTGGTTGACCAAAAAATACAATTACTTAGAACTTCTGATGGCTGATGGAATGAGAACATGCTACCCCATGAAGTAAATAACAGGTTCCGTTCAAAATTTTGTCGAGATTCCCCAGTTTGACAAAATACTGAACCCTTGATTTCATTTACGGGGTAGATTGTTTACATTCCATCAGCCGTAACAGAATAGAAGTCTTGGTGCAACAGAGAAAGTTCTAAATGGTTAAAAATTAAGTTGTTACTACAAGTGATAATAAAAAAATAAATAATGGCTAACGGAACGAGAACAATCTACTCATGTGGATTAGATAAAGAATATTTCAAAATTCCATAGATTGCCGAGTTTAATATGATGCACTTAAAGAAGTTCGGATGTTATATCGATCAAACGCTGCAATGTAAATAGCCAAGATGAGAACAGTGTTGTAGTTTTGAATTTTTGAGATGATATTTAATGGTTTGTAATATTTATTTTGATCAAACTGTTGTTCTCATCTTGAGTGTTATTTGTGCAACGTTTCGGTCGATATAGCCTTTGACCTTTGTCAGGCATGTTGGTCGACATCTTGGAAAAGACAGGCGCAAAGTTACTGGCTCTGCAGCTGTTTTTTTTTTTTTCCAGATTTACGTAAAGCTTTTCAAGTCTTTTCCAAAGGCTACATCGACTGTAACGGTGCACAAATTACACTCGAGATGAGAACAATAGTCCCAAGAATCCAAATAATACGAAAACAGAGTAATATTGTATAATTTTTTTGTATTAAAAATTACAACATTTTCTTTTATGATTAGAGTGGATGCAATCGAAAGTTTCAGAAAAAAAAAATTTTTTTTTAATAAAAGAAATGATTTTTTATTTAATAAAAAAATGGTACAGCAATATTTGGTTTTCTAAAATTTTCAAATTTAAATTTATAAAACTTTCAAATAATGTGATTAACTTATTCTATTTAATTTTCACGACAACCACATCGAATCTAATTTTAAACCTACAAAATTAGACATACAATTTTCCTCCTCTGGGTGCCACCACCACCACCAGAACTTAGTAACAGCAACATGAAAGGAAAAAAAATTTTTAAACATTACAGTATTATCTAAGAAAAAAAAAATTTTTAATAAATAATTTAAAAAAAAAATGTATTTTCATTTAATAAAAAAAAAGGCATACAGCCTTACATGGTTTTCTATTTTTTTTTTTTTTTTTTTTCAAATTTTAACTTACAAAATAATGCATTCAGAAAATATGACTAACTCTTTCTGTTCAATTTTTATGTCAACCATATTCAATCTGACTTCGATACAACCATCAATGAGATTGGACATACATTTTTTTTTTCTATTATATCAACCTCCAAACTTAGCAACACCAACAGGAGGGGTGAGGGGGAAATTATAAAGTCTTTTTCTGTGATTGCCATAAAAAGTCTAAAAAAAAAAATAAATCAATAAAATAAATAAATAAAAATAAATAAATAATAAAAATAAATAAATAATAAAAAATAAAATGATTTTTCAATCAAATAAAAAATTTCACAGAATGACTCGAGTTTCTAAAATGTTCAAATCGAAAATTCAAACAGTTGAATCATATATGATGCAGTGCAGTGCAGTGCAAAACCTGTCCTTTTTAATTGCAAGAATAATTGAGGTGCTGAAAGCATACTTGGTTTTCTCCACCTGCAAAGCAATTTATGCAATAAGCTTCTCTTGTTTTTTTTTGTTTTTTTTTCAAATATCACACAAAAACTACAAACTAGTAACTGCCCATCTATACCACATATCGTTATAAAGATTTTGTCCTGAAAATGAGCGCTTATAGCATATTGTGATAAAAAAATATTAAATGCTCCAACTGTAAGCAATTTATGATGCAAGCTTCTTTTTCTTTTTTGATGCAATAAGGAAAACACAGTTGCTATTTTTTTTTTACATAGGCATCACCATTTATCAAGGCCAAGAGGCCACTCAAGGATAAGAGTTAAAGAGTATACAGTGGAAACTGGACAATATACTAACCGTTAGTAATGGAGATTCGGTAAATTTGTTAACTTATATGGAACAGCTCATCAAAAACTTGTTTACGTTAGACTTGAAGACAGCCATATTGTAGTCAGCTGGAAAGCAGAAAAATGGAAGACAATTCCATAGGCGTGCACTTCTAAGAAAGAAGCTTTGCTCATGGAATCTACGTTTAGGTTTAGGCACAGATAAAGAGTGGGGGAAACTAGTGTTTTCTGCTAGACGGGTGTTTCTTTGATGGGGGGGAGGGGGGGCATAGAATGGAGCTCAGCCAAGCACTTGCCATGAAAATAACGATAAAACAGAGACAAACTCGCAACATCTCTTCTGTGAGAAAGAGGTTGCAGGGAAGAGAAAAGGACGTCCCCCACAAGGCTACAAAGTCTATTTTGAACTCTATCAAGGCAGGATAAGTCCTTTCTAGCAGCTACTGCCCAGATGTGGCAACAATACTCCATCCTTGGACGTACCTGGCTCTTATATAGATAGAGAATGCCATTTGCATAAGTATATGATGAAATTTTGATAATTATACAAAGTGACAAGAAAAATGCCATTCAAAAAATTGTTAATAAAATTCACAATCCATTTCTGCAGTTCATCACTTTTAATCCTCTCATAATATTCTTCATCATTCAACTGGCAATCTATCCATATCATTAATCCTTATCCTCGAGTGACTTTTAGCCTTGATAAGTGGTGCCTCATTAGTATAAAAAACCTCACATTATTCTTCATCATTCAACTGACAATCAATCCATCTCATTAACCCTTATCCTCGAGTGGCTTTTAGCCTTGATAATTGGTGGCTCGTTCGTATAAAAAATCCTCTCACATTATTCTTCATCATTCAACTGACAATCAATCCACCTCATTAACCCTTATCCTCGAGTGGCTTTTAGCCTTGATAAGTAGCGACTCATTAGTATAAAAAATCCTCTCATAATATTCATCATCATAATTGAAAATAAATTTTGAATGATTTTCAATCCTCTCACATTGTCATTCATTATACAATATATTCATTCATCCTTGAGTAGCTTTTAGTCTTCACAAGTCCAAATAAATTTCAGTCATCAATCTCCAACAGTTTTTTTATCTGCCCATTCCATGCACTGTTTCTAACCCTCTTGCAACAGGGATCATCGACCAACCAGCAACTATTTAAATCCTTGAGTTGCTCCCCCCCCACTCCAGTCTTGATAAAGTGTAACCCTCCCATTAGTAAAAAAAAAAGCGGGGGTAGGTCAATTCATGATTAACACAGAAGTGATTAACAATTAAAGCATATCACTGAATGGTGATAAAATAAAATTTTAAAAAAACTGTTGGAAATGCAGAATCAAAACTTGGGGGACAAGTCAGACTTTGACTAAAATTTATTTCTTCCAAATATGGTCAGATTGCAGAAATGATGGTGAACTTTATTAATAATTCCATAGGTACCGTTTGGTTGGGGGCTGTATATAAACAAAATGCAAGGAATATATATACTTAACGAAATGGGAGGCACAGCAGGAAAATGGAAGAGCAATGGTATCAGGTCGATCTGGTCTATGGAAAACGCCAAATGCCCTGCCAGCTAGGTGTAAGTTGATTCCAGTTGTCGAGCCAGATAACAGGATTCAAAAGAGGGGGTTGACAGATATACAAGGTGGACAGTAGAGGTCACCTAACAAATCCCCAAAGCGGAAACAGGGATGTTGAGTATGGAGCCTGGGTGAGAGCAGTTAAAAATGGTAGAAGGGGATGGATGGAACCTTGTGTTTCTTGCAAGAAGGAAAATGGCATCGTCTAGAGGAATATGTTTTCATTTTTTTTTTTTTTTTTTTTTTTTACAAGGGCGTCACCACTTATCAAGGCCCTAAGGCCACTCGAGGATAAGGGTTAATGAATGTAAGGTGGTAGTGTAGTAATCGCTAATGGTATAAATTGGGTAGAAGTTGATCATGGTTTGGTTTGGTTTACGGCATATCAACCCTTTTTGAGTTATTTAATAACGAATCCAGTTATTTTGGAAAATTGGAAAAAGCAATTAAACTTCAAGTATTTATTTATAGTGTTTGGTTTGCTTTTTTTTTCTATCTTTTTTCTTTTTGTATGAGAAAATTGCTTTTGTTTTTTTTTTTACTTTGCAGAACATGATTGAGTTTTGCAAAGAGAAAAAAAAAACAATAGCGTAATTAGATAATAGTGTTTGGTGCATTTTAGATCAGAAAGCCAGCATCTTCAGACAGCCTGATCTGATATAATATGAGATATGAAGCAAAGGTAGATATATATGAGATATGAAACAAAGGAGGTTAAAGTGTCAGCAGGGGTTGGGGGGGGGGTACTTAAACCCGACCACAGTTAACGGATATGGAATGTGAGGATTAAAGGACAAAATAAAGGATGTAAGAGTTACGCAGCTGCCGAAAGTAAAGCTAAGATCTATTTTCTACTCTCCTTCATAGAAATGGTTGAATGGTTTTGGGCCTTCACAAGTTGTGACTCATAAGCAAAAACAAAAGAAATATTTCTGATTTGTGAATGGGATGCATGAAGGCTCCTGAAAAGATGTTAGGGTTAGAGAGTTTAATCTGGAGGTTAGGGAGTTTAATCTGGAGGTTAGGGAATTTATTTTGGAGGTTAGGGAGTTTATTTTGGAGGTTAGAGTAAGAGAGTTTAATCTGGAGGTTAAGGTTAAGGACTTTAATCTGGATGTTAGGGAGTTTAATCTGGAGGTTACAGTTAGGGAGTTTAATCTGGATGTTAGGGTTAGGGAATTTATTTTGGAGATAAGGGAGTTTATTTTAGAGGTTAGAGTAAGAGAGTTTAATCTGGAGGTTAGGATAAGCATAGTAACAGTTAGTCATGAAAATTGAGTATAATTTGATTATTTAACGTGACAGCTTAATAAGAACTTGTTTACATTGGACTTGAAGACGACCGTATTGCAGTCAGCTGGAAAGCAGGCCAGTGGAACAGAGTTCCACAGGTGGGCAGTTTTAGAAGAGAAACTTTGTTCATGGAATTTGCGTTAAGATTTAGCCACAGATAGAGAGTGGGGGAAATTGTTGATAGTTGTTGTAGCTAGACGAGTGCTTTATGTGAAAGTTTGGCAGGACCATAGATTGAAGCTCAGATGAAAATAGCAATAGAGAAGAGTCATAACTCATTTATATTTAAAAAAAAAATCTCTTGTTCTTGGAAGCATAATAGAGATTAAATTTGTATTTAGGCAACGGATATGTATGTGGGGGGGGGGTACATAAAGGGCGTGACTGATCTATGAAGATAAGGGTATTATTTGGATTCTTTGGACTAATTTTCTCATCTTGAATGTCATTTTCACAATTTTTTGGTCATGTAACCTTCGACTTTCTTCAAGTGTATGTTGTCGAACTCGGGGAATCTGCACTGGAATTCCAAACGGAACTTTTTATTAAATCTACAGGGTAACGTGTTCTCATTCCATCATCCAAAACCAATTAGAAATTCTAAGTAATTTGGAATCGTGTTTTTGAATGTTGCCTGCACTAAGAATTGAACCTTCAACCTCTGGAAGAGTGTAACTTTACACCTTAATTTTACCAAATACTTTAACCGCTACGGCATAGTGGATAAAGTATTTGGTAAAATTCAGTTGCAAGTTACATCCTTCTGTTAAAGGTTCAATCCTCAGTTCGTGTAGTACTCAAATTACATTTGCCATTTACTTAGGACTTCTAGCCAGTCATGGCTGACAGAATGAGAACATGCTATCCCTGTGGATTATATTAAGGGTTTCGTTTGAAATTCCACGCAGATTCTTGAGTTTGACAGAAAGATTCCGGAGTTCAACACCTG